>NC_142529.1:15926965-16015965 GCF_964205215.1 Stylophora pistillata
TTTTAAATTGCCTTATCGACAAACAAGGCTGTACTAATATTTAAACGCCTTTTATTGAAAACGAAACAAAACAAAATTGAGACGTGCAGGCCAAATTCTACGTAAGTACCTTTTTCTGTAGAAAGTATGGAGACCTATGCCTATTAGCAATCATCCACTGCAATACTCACGCAACGTCTCAAGAAAGAATTTGTTGCGTGACAGAAGTAAACTTAAGTTATGTCTAAGATTACAGACAGGACAAATCAATTGAACATAGTAAGGAATAGCAGAATGAACAATAACGTTTAAATAGGTTATAGATAGTGCACATCCGTTTGAAACGAACCTTATTGAACAAGTTTCATTGAAACGCAAAGATTATTGTCAGATATTTATCTATGAAATACAGATTTATTTTATAATATTGTACTGAGATGTTGTGTTCTTCCTCCCACCACCTACAGGCAGCGACATTATTGTTGACGCATCCACCTTTTCAATCCCGTCTTACTTCAAGTTTATCTCTTTTGTCCTTGTTAAGTTAAGTTATTCGCTCCCCTGCCCCCATACAAAACAAAGTTGTATAGCGGTTCCATGAATCTTTAGCTACATACAGGCAACAATGAATGGGGGGGGGGGGGGGAAGGGGGGTTCTTTTCAATAATTTAAAGTGTGGTATAAACAGGAGCATTATTCTGCACATGAATAGAACTATTCAAACATGATGTGTCCACTAATTTTAACACTGGTTGTAGCTCTCAAGGACATTTTATAGTTATGCAAGTACTATTACTGCTTCAAATTTGATTTTATTAGTTATGAAACACAGAAAGAAAAATGATTTAAGCCCTTCGGAAACGTTGCACAGAAAAGACATCTTGAATATCTTAAAGTGTGGTATACTACACTAGCTGAAGAACACAATCACGTTTGATTTCAAAGACATAGTAGATAACTTTACCATCCTTATAGTTTCAAGCGATTTTCAATAGTGTGGTAAAATCAAGCCCAAAGCAATCACAGAAGGTCACAGAAGCTAATCAAAGCAAGAAAAATAGTATGAGGAGCCAATGAGAAGTAGAAGTATAAACAAGTAAACTGCCTGAAGCGCGGGAAAACGCGTGTGATGGACCAAGTCGTGATTGGTTTTAGTTTTGAATCTGATTGGTTGAGAAAGTGGTGCACGTTTTCTGGACCAATCACATAGCGAAGTATTGTAAAACCGAAAAAGTCCCGGATTACTTTGGACACTCAATTGACAGTTGCTCTGTCGGGAAATTTCATACTTACCCAGCTGCTGAAAAATCTTCACACCAATCGAGCATCCAACCAAAATTGGGAAAGAGAAGAAAATCAAATGCAGGAATGAAAAGATAAAAATAGTGTAAATATCTAATTAAAAATGGAAATAAGTAAAGTGACCGGTAAGGAATAGATACCGCTCCTGAAAGGGATGTTTATTCCTGTAATCAATGTTTCCGTTTCAAGTTATTGAATTTTTAACTCCATTAAATTAACTTTTTCAGTTGTGTAATTGTTTCTGATCGTCTCCATGGACTGCAAGAAGAAGACTTGCACACGTCTTCAAAGTTTCCTGTTACTCTTACAGTCAGTTTTGTGTTTCTTCCAATGCTTTTTCTGGCACATTTTACCACAGTAAAACACTTTTTTACATCCAAGGCACCTTTTTAACGTCTCTCTCTTTGAATGGCAAAAGGCGCATTCTTGATCCCTGTGGGAAGCTGAACCTTGAAATGAGTCGGAGAAGCCTGCAGAATGCTCAGAGGGGGCAGATCTACCTCGTGACAAAGAGGATGCATCCATATGGCCAGGTTTTGCAGAAGTAAGAGCGCTGAATAGAGGACTTTTCATACCATGTTTTCTTTTCCCAAGGGCTGCTATAGCAGAAAAAAAAATTAACAATATTCTTTTTCTGTGGATCAAGGTATAGATGTGTTATTAAGGTATATATCAAGGTATAGATGTGTTATTAAAGAAGAAAAGTAATCACCTATGAATTAATGTTAGGCGATCAATTTTGGGGTAGGTGCGCTCAAGACGACTTATCCCCAGCTACCTTGTCACTTTTGACAAGCGTGTACTGCTGCTATCCACTCATATGTGTTTAGCTCAATCCTCCTATCTTTATAATGCTATGTCACTCAGTAATTGCATCCTCAACATATTTTGTTCCCACCATTAAATCCTTTTTTTAGTTTTGAAAAACCCGAAATAAAAAGCTGCAGCGTATCGGGTGCCCTGCAATGTCGGTTACCAAAAAGAAGTTATGCAGAGAACGCCTACGATGTTTGCTGCCTTACTTCTTGCGAGGTAGAACGAACTCAACCTATCACAAAAAGAATCGCCTTCTCTCATTAGTTAACTTACGAGCGAGACTTTTGGTGCTTTCTCGTGGAAACAACGGGATAATGTAAGAGTTCTTCCACACAACATAGCCATCATCTTGAGGAACTCGGACTGCATTTGTGTATATCATTTTACGGAATAAGACCTTCTCCTGTGAAAAAATTGGGCATAACAGAATCCATTTCATGGCTGTTTCAACTAAACAATGAGTAAGCAAAAACACTTTTTAGCTTAAATGCAATTCTTTAGTATCTAATATTATCATAATTATCTTTATATTGTTACCATAACTGTTACCATTGTAATATCATCATTACCATTGTCATTTCAATTGCTATCATTAGTAGCATCGTTGTTATTATTGTTAGCATTATTATCATTATTAATGCTATTATTATTGTTCTCATCCATTTGAATTCGAAACAACCGTTGGCCATATCCTTCCTTTTTCACCTTATAAATGAAATGGAAGAAACAGCAGAAGACAGGAGCGACGCAATATCTCGCAGAAATTGTTCCGTCAACATCAATTACCCCTTACCTCTCGGTCAGCTACAAATCTGTTGACTTTATGAAGAAAAATTCGGTGGTGGTATTCTTCCACTAGTAGAGTATTTCCCGGATTCTTGCGAATCAATTCCGCAAACCGCTGACAATCGCAGAAAATGACCTTAGCCACAGGTAAATTCTTCCACTTGAACAGTTTTTCCACTTTGATAACGAAGCCCTTCTTTTTCAGCATGTCTTCCACTGAGTCATATGGTTCTTCTATGATTCCTCGTTCGTCAACATAATGTACCTTGGGAATCTTTGGCGTCCAACGAAAAACGCGCCATCATTAGAGTTTTATTTAAAATGAACTCACATACAATTGGAGCAACAGTTCCCCAGTACATATACGATGATTGTGGCTATCGAGAATGAGCCCTTTAGTTCATCAACAATTAAAATATTTGTCTACTCTGCCTTCGTTTTTCACGAGGCAGACTTCCAAACCTCACAACTCAAAGGCTCAACCACCATAAACAGGCAAAAAGTTCAATGTCACACCATAACAAATATCACAATTTTTCACTCAGTGAACAAACGGCATAAAAAAAATTATTCTTGACCGTCAAACGCTCGCTTTTTTCGGATGCAACAATTCCACGGCCATGTGACCAACAAAATCATAACAAAATGACAAAGAGATTAAAGAATATTCCCAAGTGGAACCGGCGGCGACAAGTATCTTTTCATGACCTAAAACCACGTTTGGTGGAAAATATCTCATTCCAAACTCCAAAATCCCTGGCTACTTACTGACTGGAGAAAGAGCTTCCAAACTTATCAGACTTTCGCCCTTCCAAGGTATCAAAAGTATAGCCATAGATCGATGAAAGCTTAAAGCACTCGCCTAACTATAGCTAGATAGAGCGCTTTTCGATTCTAGGTTGTAATGCCAAAACCACCGTTATCACAAAGAACAAAGAACTTAAACAAAAACCAAGTCAACCGCCCAAAGTGCAACCACCGATTAAGTCGCGATTGGTTTTAGTTGCATCTGGTTTGTTGAGAGAGTGGCCCGATTTTTTCTGTTCAAATCACAGCATGAGCGAAGTTAAGGAAAACAAATGCAATCTCCGACTACTTTCGGTACTAAATTGTTGATTACTCTGCGAGATTATCCAATATGCTGACGACGGAGGACGTGAAACACTCCTCGATTTTTAAATGTATGCATTAAAAAAACATGTAAAAAAATAAGTGTTTCCTGCAGATTTACCTCAGGCTCCTTCACATGTTGATGAATAATGTTTGTAATGGATTCCCTGAGGTTAAAAAATGGCGGACCACTTTCTTTTCGTGATTTCAGTTCCAGATCAAGTTTAGTGCGAAACATTCTGCAGAGCATTCTAGAACAGCGAAAACAATAAGAAACAAAAGTTAATATATTAGAACATTATTGTATAAATATCTTAGGAAGAAATGTTACAAGAGGAAATCGCTGACAGTTACCGTTTCTTTAGTATTAAATAAAGGTACCATCACAGATATAAACCTGTCCTGTGGTTAGCAAAAGGGTTAATCCGGCTCGTGATTTACAAACTTCTCGAGCTTTATCCCAACGTCTTTCATAGGTTATGACGTCGGTGAACAGAGAGAAAGTGCGGTCTATTGATTAAAGATCCTACTTATTGATTTTTTCCCTTAAACCTATCCAGAATCACTAAATGTACCATAGTTATACTTTAGTTTTGTTTTCTTATAAAAAATCCCTCGCTGATTCCATTTTAAACATACCTTATATCGGTAAGTCTACTATCCCACTCTGGCATTGCATGAAAAGGCAGTGGAGCTAAGTTTTGTATTACAAGTTCTCCCACTGTTCCATCGTTTCGTTTGGAAATGTTGCAGAATATTTTCCCGACTTTGCGTGAGATTTGGAACTTGGATGAGTCAATATTGACAAAGCATGAAAAATGCATGCTGAGTGGGTCGCTGTACGGATGTCAGAAAAAGAAAGGAGATAAATTAACTTGTAACAAAAAGAGCACAGTCCTCAAATGCTGATGAGATGACACAGGACATTTTTTCCTGGGCAAATATAATTGAAATTGAAAGTATTATGAAAATAATATTTTGATAACTGTGGACAGCTTGTGACTTCTCTTGCAAATGAGAAGATCACTTGGAGTTTTCTTTTAACCATTAATAATTTAAAGTCAATGGTATCTCTTTTTTAATCAATCAAAAACTTAAATTTTCCAGCGAAGATTTTGCGAGGCTCATAACATCGTTATAATCATCACGTAGTGGTGCTTAATGATCACTGCTGAAGTTTTTGCACATCCCAAGAGTGCGCTACCCACCCTCTGGCCCCCTCAAAGTCTATTTGGACTCCTGTAGGAGACTTAGCTGGCTGGCTGATCTTCATTGCCTTCGCTTTGCACATGGTGGAGTCTAGTACCTCAAGCTCTGCAGAATAAGAGTGTATGCTCTCCGCCACTTTCATTACCTATCAAAAAAGGGGAAAAACGGCAACAATGACTAGATGAAACGTATATGATTACAGGGTCCATGGTCTTGGCGATGTCATCACTTCGAATGCATATCGAGACGTTTCAGTTGTTATCTACCTTTATAATACCAGTTTTCATTGCACGTCGACGAAATTTGCGACTGGTTTAACGCGTCATTTTATGATTCATGTGCTTATTTACTATACTGTTTTGTTCTTCGCCACGATAACGAAATTGGACCTAAAGTGCCATTTTGTATTCCAGTTCTTGTCCTTGTGTCCAAAATCCTTCCACTATTATTACAGAACTGGCCTCAAAAAGATGCACCAAGTCTGGGACCTCATTGTGCTTGGCTGTGGGGCAAATGAGCATCCCATGTGTATCAAGTCAAAACAATGATAACTTAAAGTTAACAACATACAATACACCCTTTACCTTTAGTAGTTGGCATTTCTCGTTGGACTCAACCACGGTGAAAGTCTGTCTTGCAAACAGACCAAATTTTTCGACAGGATCAATCCGTTCAACACTCTGCACAGTCTCTTCTCCTAGCCTCACTGGTTCACAATTGATGACGGCAGGTATTAATTCTATGGATGATATCCACATCGTGGAGGAAATTTCATGCTCATTCCAGTCTTCTTCGCGTAGATGGAAAGTTACCACATCAGTGTTGTCATCATATCTTAAGCTGTTGTAAATTACTGAAGGATCAGGCGGTGTGGCTAGGCCCATAGCAAGCGACCACTTAAATAGAAATACGAAATGGATAAATGCATACATGAATACAAAGAAAATCAATAAATAAGCAGTTTTGTGTATAATCTTTTCATGATCTAATCATTTATTATTTGCGTAATAAGATTTATAAGTTTAACAGAGTGATTTTGTTTTCTTACCTGCAAGGGAGCCTCCTCGGGACTGCTGCGTTCCCTCCTGATGCAAATCATTGGCTTTGGTGTTCCTTTATACCATGGCAGGACGGCAATCTTGATGTTAACTTTTATTTCAACGATGGGCTCTGTAGTTGTAGACGAATAAAATAATGCGTTGATGGAGATTAAAAGGTTCTCTAGAATTTGTCTACTTCCTAAGTTGTGAGTTCGAATTTCACCTGCTTTAATTTCTTAATGGGAGAGGTTTACTCCTGAAACTATTTTATTGTCATCTTCTTCATAAAAAAGCATATTTATGTAAAAATTCACGAGTTGGCGCACATTAGATTAAGACTAATCGAATCGTCTAAAATTTTTACTCATATGCGCCAAAAATTCGATTGTGGACGCCGCCATTTGGAAAACAACTTAGAAACTTAGCTTCCCCAGCAACCCACATCGTTTGGTTTCACCAAAAACTCCTGGTTTAGATCTGAACCTTAAAAAATCAGTGACTAAATTATGAATTGAGTTTGAATCGAATCATATAAAAATATGTGCTTCTTTGGATTAGATCCGACTATTACGAGTAGATCGCATAGCTTGCGGCATAGATGCAGCAGAGGAAATGTTACCGCTAGGCAATCTCGTTACCAAATGTTCACTAAGTCTTACCTGGTTTTTTCCCTAAAGATGCCTTTAACAGATTCCAGGATAGTCCGTACCTCCTCTCAAAATCAGCTGGTAACTCATTTTCAAGAACGTCAAATATTTCGGTGGCTAAAACGCAAATAAGCAACCCAAATTGAGTGTCAATATTTCATGATCATAAAACTAAGAGATTACATTCATTCTTCTTCCTCTTGAATTTCCCAATTCGAAATTGTGCAGATTTACTTTGTCCATTCGCTATTGTTAAGACAAATGTAGATAAAATACGAGGGTATTCTTTTTCAAGAGGAAATTCAGTATCAACGAGCTAAAAAGTTGTGAACACAAATTGTAATATATTAGGAACAGCCTATAAACTGAGGAAGGTTGTTACAAACTGAAAATTACAAACTTAAGCGGTGTTGATTACAATTAAAACAGTGATAATAAAGATGATTAAAAAATACAGAAAGTGATAAAGGAATGATTAGTTCTCTAAAAATTCGCAGACTTTTCCTGCAGTGCAAGCGGTTTTCCTTACAAGGCGAGCTTTATCATTTCGTATGCCAACATCGTGGAGGTATAAAAGAACTGGCTTAAGAACTGGAACTCGTGGTAGTTTCTTAGGGTTTCCTTGATACAATAGGACTGACCGATCTGTATTTTCAGTGCTCGAACGGCATGAACACGCAAACGCTCCAGGCTAACATCTAACTTAAAAATTGATATGACCTTCTCCCTTGAAGAGTGGTTGTGCCTGATGTATAATTCGAAGCAAGGTCAGAGGCGAAGGCGAAGTGACGCCAAAGGAATGAATGACCTCCTTCGATAGATTGAAGCAACGCTCTGTGAGACGCAGTAGTGCTTGGACAACGTCAGTGCCTTTATCTGAAATTGCAAAAAAGTATTTGTAAAATTGCATGAGTCACAAGGTGAGGTTAACTTGCCGCAGTAACATACACTTTCTTGACAGGCTGGAACTTTTCTCTGCTCTTTTCTTAAGCGACTCAGAATATCTTCATTCCCCCTGATTAAGATTCCGATCCAATCACAAGTTCCCCCCACCCTTCAGTAGTTTTTGGTGGTTTCAATGATTTTTTTTTTATTCCCAGGCAAAGACGGGGTACTTGCTCAGTATAACAAGACCTCAATGAAAATATGTCTTCAGTACGCCATAACTAACCCAACGTCAATAAAGTCCTTTTAGGGTCTGCCTTAACCCAGCAAAGAGTCTCTTCTGTAGAGCCCAATCTGTCTGGAAGTTTTCTACACCGAACAAAACAAAGCAAAAGAAAACAACAAGAATAACAAATGAACAAAAGGAAGCCTCAGTCAAAGACCTTAATCCCTGCTGCATGACAACTGACTGAAGATGTAAACGCGGATATGATTAACCGGCAGACGGAATGGACAGACTCAGAGGGCCTCTTACCATGAAATCTCTGTGAATGCTCTGCGCGATAAAAAATCATACCACTAATTTTTTTGTTTAGGTATTGAAAACAGCAAATTGCGGAAAACTGCATTGGCAGTATTTGGGAGGGTTTAATGTTTTATCAGGAGGAATTGTTTACCAGGATTTGGGCTTTAACGCTTGTTGACAAGAATTCCTATATATAGGACCATATGCTGAGCCTTAATTGTTTCAAAAGGTGGCGGAAAAGCTGCCTCAGTTAAACAGGCCAGCAATGACTGTGGTATACGAGACTGCACAACTAATCCGGCACACTGCATCTAACTTGATGTAATGATTATTTCAATAGCCTAGCATACTTGCTTCCCAATTCGAAATCATCAGCCAGCTTCAAGCCGAGAACTGTTGGGAGAAGTTGCAACGCAACACCAACACATCTGTCATAGTACTCCTTTATACTGTCACATTCACCGCTCCATAACATGCTTGATGTGAACAACAGAGAAGCATTTGGCCTGAATGTAATTTAGAATATAAAACAGGTATTACTCAGATTTCTGGATACCCCTTGTGTATCAGCATTATAAACTGGTTAATTGTCTGCCGTCAAGGGCTTACTTCGAATCTGTTTAACTTAAAGAGGCTTACTTTTTTATCCTAGGAAGTCGTTTTGGTTTTGCTTGATTTTGTTTTGTCTTTTTTTGTTTTAATTGTTTGTTTTTGTTTTTTTTTGTATTAATGTTATGTCGTCAAGGGCATAATCTAATGAGACAAACATCAAAAGATCATAAGGGGAAAGAAGAAGGCCTTCGGTTCGATCTAGGCCTTTAGATATGCTAATTTCACTTAAGCTATTTATGGATAGTTCTAGAAGACCACCATATGCGTCTGTTGACATGTATAACTAACAATTAGAATTAAGTTCAGAAATCAGGGGCGATTACAAAAATAGAGCACAGGATATTACAATTTTCAGACTAACCAGACATTAGGAATCTGCTTTCCCTTATACAAACTTGCACAAAGTAAAAACCATTGTGACAAAACGCCTTCTTATGCTGCGAGTCGAGAGTCACTAAATCCGAAACGAAAGTTAAATAATTGTATATTGCACATGTCGCGCATCGCTTTTCGTTTTGCATACCGCTTTTGCTCAGTGAAAATGACTGAAAATGAAAAATATTCGTCTTCTCTCAGCGAACATTGGTCACTTGTGTGTAAGGTTGAGTTTTTGGAGAAGAGCGATGAGATTTGTTTTTTAATATCAAACTGACAGTAAGGAGAAACTACTCAAGGAAACCACAGTGCTTTCCACCCCAAGCTAAAAATAACCTAAAACTGTTATCAACATATGTCAGGGGGTTGGCCGTGATATCACGGCCAACTCCCTGATTTCCCCTCAATGTCACCTTATGATCTCTTGGATAACAGGAATGAAAGGAGTTCACCTCAACGACCTTAACAAGATCAACAGGTGTCGCGGCAACGATAACGATGAGAATGAGGACTAAAACAAAAAACACTTACACTTTTAACCTCGGGGAACAGCAGACGAGAACGTTCAACAAACCAATGTGATCGCTGAGATTACTTGTATCGATTACGTCGAACAACACTTCTGGCGGAAAACCACTTGTACACAAAGTAAGTCCATCGCCTGTCCACAGTGTAATCTGCAAAATGACATTTGGTCAAAGATGATGTTATTCAGTAAATGACACACGCATACTCTAAAAAAAAAAAAAAAATACAAACAAACAAACAAACAAAAAAAAAAATTTCCGAACGCCCCCAGTTGAAGTCAATGACATTAGAAATTACTAAATATACACTATAAGGCAACAACAATTAGCTATCAATAGCTTATCCAGAGTACCCGCTGGACTTTACGTGAGACTGAAAAATACTATGCTGCATATTTATTAAAGAGAATAGTAAGGTGAATCGACAAGTTGCTAGTATTTGGTCAAAAGCTCCAGGATCTAATCATACGCAGGAAAAAACTTGATGGATCTTGAAACCAAACCTAGATAAGGAACAGACCATCAGGTTGAGGTCTTTAGATGACCATTTGGTTTTACGACCTAAAGAGCGAAATAGCTAATGAGTGTCGCACGCGTTACTTACATCAAATATATAGTAGCCCAACACGCGTTACAAATAAAGTCGCTAAAATAGCGTTAAAATGACTCTATGCGACAAAGCGGGTACAGAATAAAGGTAAGGGGACCTGACACGTCATATTCCTCGTTTTTGTTATCCTTTATTTTTTTTTTCTATTTTTTTCCATTTTTTTACACTTACGCTTAAAATTTAATCTTTATATATTAGGTATTCTTGTTAATAAACTTTAGACCCCCATATCGCACACAGCATGCTTAGGGCGCCAGCAGTTAAATGAGTTCCACCTCAGCCTTTATTTGTTTTTATTTGACTAATCACATTGTACCATTCTCCGACCTTACTTGGTTATGAGTGTACTAACGTATCTGTGAAAACAGAATTCACCTTCAGATTTGTTTGGTGATTCTTATATTGCTCCTGAAATCTTTTTATCCAGGCGGCCAGCTTTTCCTTGCAAACATCAGTACATGATCTACCTTGCTCGAGGTCTTTCCTGGAAAAGAAAAAGAGCTTAGAGATAGCTGTTATCATTTCTTATGAGTGAATGTGCGTCGACTAATGACGGGAATGTTGTTGGGCGACAATATTCCGAGCGGGAGATGAACAGGGAGGAATGCACTTGAATGGGGGTTGCTATAATGCGAGCCTGCGAGCCCGAGCCTTTTATGACGAGCCGGAGCCATTTTTTTCGAGCCCCGGGAAAATAACATCCAAATCTGGACATAATGCCTTTTTATGGTCATGGTCCCAGGCGTTCCTTGTTTAAACCGCGGAAACTGAAGATGAGTGTGCTACAACTTGTCTTATCATGTCCTCGCTGATTGTAAACGACACAATTTTCGAAATGTTGTGTTTTGGGAAGGTCGCACGATAAAGATTCCTATCTTATACGCTGTTCTCACATACAAACGCACACACCATTCGTGGTAGGCCCACACTAAACGATGTCGAGCGTTTTCGCTCAAACTACGAAAATACTGGCAAAACTGTGACAGCCGATTAACAACAAACTATGAAGCTGAGACGAACACCTCGCTGGAAGGTGGCGCTAACAACAGCGAATTGGATAGGGATACTGACAGAAGAAACATGAATTGTAATGTTAAATATCTAAGCTTAGCTCTTCCGTTAAATACCTGTTTCTGTAATTGGTTTCTATCGGGTTCAATACTTGTAAAGTACGATTTGATATTTCGTACATAATCACTATTATTATTGTGCAAGCGATCGTGAAAGTTGGTTTGCTCTTTGCATGGAGTTACGAGTGCTTAGTAGAAGACATGATGAATACTCTTCATGACTGTGATCTACTAGAAAAATTTTCCAATATGACCAATGTTCATGAACATAATAATGTTACAGTGTCGTCATTAAAGGTGAAAAAATTCAGATCTCAGGATGCATATTATAATTGTGCTCCTGTTTTGTGTGAATGCTATGGCTTTGTAGTTTCGAATAAATTTTACGCCTGGTGAATTCTCAAGTAAAGCGCTCGCTACGAAGCCCGAGTGAACGCTCCTCGTGCGTCTAGCTTGATATTTTTTCAGATTTTCACCTTCGAATGCCTTCTGGAGAGGAGCCAAAGACAGTTAGAATAAAATGAGGACAGAAAATAGAAAGATATTGAACAAATAGTGGCTCGCAAGAAGAGGCTCGAGGCTCGCAAAAAACGGCTCCGGCTCGCAGGCTCGCACATTAGTTACTCTCCACTTGAATGGACCTCAACAAACATTTGGTTTAAATAAATGAGAGACAGAAGCCCTATTGTTAGTTACCTTTCGAGTGGTGGATAACCCACAAACGCACGGGAACTATAATGCTGCCTCCACTTGTGAACGAATGGACGAATCAATGTTGGATTTGTTTTGTCCGACTCATCATTCGTGGAGCCTTCTCTAAACCAGTGTTGTATTTCCGTGTAGAGTGGATTTGTCGCAGCAGGTTTCACAAAATTGTCTAGTTCCTCTTCATAGATCTCCATCACCATATGAGTTAGTAGAGAAAGGCACTGAGAATCCTCACAAAACCCTTTACTTCTTTTAGCGTCCTCTATCAGGTTGTTTCTTTCCTCTTTAACACTTTTCACCTCGAGATCGAGATCTCTCCAGTCTTTCCATATATCTTGACATTCGCGGAGAACGTCGCCATCTTGAAACTTTAAGATATTTTTATCGCTGTCAAAATTCTTCTCCAACAGTTCACTGAGTACTTTTCGCAGTCGATCAAAGTCGGCCACTGACAGTGCTAGGTTATACCAAATATTCCACAAGAAGTCTACATCAGCAGGGACATCGGAATTTATCACACTAGCGACTTCTAGGAGCACAGCATTGCGAGCTATCACTGACGGATCATAGTCATTCAAATGGAAACTTAAACTCTTCGGACGCTCGTGTGGTTTTCTTAGAGATAGCTCAGACAAACTGTAAAGGAAACTCCTAACATCACCGCATGCTAAAAGTAACACGTCTACATGTTGTTCTTTCGATGTGCCCAACAGCTCCGTGATATCTCGGGCTGGTGTGTTTCCCATCGCGTACGAGTATAAACCTTCTGGGTAAAGGGTTATTCCCATCGGATTATGAAAACTTAGATTAGGAACACCTTGCTTGTCGTATTTTGTCATGTTGATAGTTAGCGAAGCAGGATAAATTGCGACAAATGGTGTCTTTTATAGCCTCCTGCGCAGACGTTCTTAGGCATCGTCACGCAATCATTCCTCCCCCACGAACGTCTGCTTCAACCCGTAGCTACTTCCGTTCAGGCGAACTGGCCAATCACAGGCCGTATGCTATTTTTCGAAAAATCTACCCACAAACTTTATTTTGTGGGTAGATCTGGCGGACATCTGTGCGGTCTTCAATCTTGTGTCTCAGAAATTTTGTATTCGGGAGTTAAATGCCCTTCAGAAAGAAGCAATAATCCAATTTGTAGATAAGCAGAGAAATGTTTTCATTAATCTACCCACTGGATTTGGAAAATCCTTAATTTATCAAGCGTTTCCGTTGGTTTTCGACGCCGTGCATAGAGGAGGCCATATTGTTGTTGTCATTCACCTCTCGTAAGTCTTATGAAAGATCAGGTACAAAAGTTAAAAAATCTTGAAATCTCTGCCATCAACCTCAGTGACATCGAGGAAGGAAACGCGAATGCAGTTGAGAAAGGTATCTTTTCAGTCATTTATGGAAGTGCAGAGGCTTGTTTGAAAATCGTACGATGGACAAAAATGTTAACAAGCGACGTTTATCGGAAAAAGTTGTGCGCAATTGCAGTCGACGATGAATTATTAATTAAATTTTTTTGTAGGTAACCTGTAAGTCAGCTCAGACATGCAACATGATTTCTCACTTTCAAAGATAGCAACCTAAGCAGAAAGATTTAGAACAAGTATTAATGTAGAAAAAAACTACATTGATATGTCTAGAAACAGATATTTCTACAATAAAGTTTAGTCGACACTGAGGGTATTTTTTCAGTGACATGACCTATGTAGTAACAACTATAAACACCAATGATCAAAGGCAGCCAGGGTTAAAGGGGTACATGTTATGCAGGGGGAATTTTAGACAGATACAAAGCATCTTTCATTTAAACAACTCAGGATTTTAAGTATGCAGTATACAGCTGTTTTGAGAAAGGTTGTCCAATAAAAGTGTTAAAGCTTACGCGACAATACCGAAAGGCATTATGGGTTGCGGTAGATCACTGTTTCATCCTCAAGTTCACGAGTTTTCAGCGCAGTGGATGGTGGAATTATGAATATCTGTCTGCGTGTGTTAAAAGAAACAAACAAGAGTAGGTAAGACACCTATTCAGTAAAATGCGTGCCCTTATGTGAAAATATGTTCACTTTAAAGCAATACCTCCTCGAGAACTGGACAACGGAAAGCGCTCCCGCGTCCGACACAACATTCCAAATTGGGTACTACGCCGACGGAAAGAAAAAGTACTCCATATCATCAGAGATCCAGCTTGCTGAGGCGTTATCCTTGGCAAAGAACGGCATCGTAACCTTGTTGGTTAAAGACCCTTCAAGAGTTCCTCCAGGAAAAAAGAGGAAGGGTATTGTTAAAAACTCTATAAAACAAGCTACGTTCTGCCGCACTTGAAGCTCAACATTCAGGGTTTTCTTTTTTTTTTTTTTACTGTCATTATCATTTTCTAATATTAGCTAAACCCAACTGCAATATTGCGCTGAGTGAAAGTGAAGAATATGGTGACGAAAAAAGAGAAAGTAGCTATGACGCTTGCTTATTGAGACTGCGAAAACAACACAAGCTTCCAGAATTCAAGTTACGATGCTGGGCACGAATGATGGTGAGTAAAATTTAAATTTCCCGCAGATCACTTCCAATCAGCTGAGGCGAATTTAGTCTCCATTATTAGAATACACCATTTTAATTTTGTACCGTTGTTGAAATATTATTTTTAAAAGTTGGATTTGAAGAAATGTGACAGCTATTCATATAAATTTTGGACGAACGCATAAAAATAGCACGAGCTGCACGTGGAGTAACGCACGCATTATCGTGCACTGAAACAAAGCGTTTGACAATCGGGAAGCAAATATGATATAATAAAAAGTAATTGCATTTTTTCCCCTCCGTATCACTTATCTCTGATTTTCCTGAAAACAGTGCTTGACACCTACTGTACTTACTATTTTACGACTTTTGAAGCAAACCTCAATTTATTAACTGCTGCTCATAACACTTGGGGCTCATTAGTGCGGCAATTAAAATGCAGGTATTGGTCTTGTTTTTTGTTTCAGGTAAACGGAACCCACGACGACGATTAAGACAACTCTCCGGACGTGCCATTTTTTGTTGGGAAGGCGAGAGGTTCGGTCAAACACACCCAACCATCCAGTAATGAAGTCAGCGGGAATTCTACGGACATTGAAAAAAAGGTAGGCGTCTTAACATTTATCCCACAGATGGATTTTTTTGTGCCTGCATGTATTCAGTTTTAATTAATCAGCTAATTCATTTTTGGTTTAGGCACCTATCTGTAGTCCCATCCTTCAGCAGTTAAAGGACTTCAAGAGTTTGAAAGACGATGGTGTTCTTGACGAAAACGAGTTTGCCTCAAAGAAGGACAAGCTGTTGACAGAACTTAGCTCTTTGTAATTGAAGAAAGATACATAATTTACGTGAATAGTAACTGTTGTAAAAAAAGTCATTAAAAATACTCTGCATGTCGAATATAGTTTTTGATTTCTTCATCTGTGACTTGAAGAAACGCTTCTTAAACCATAAATTCTGGATCCATGCAAAATTTCCAGGCTATACATCGTTTTCCCTGATCCAGCTTTTTACTTGTGCAAAAAGTCCCTCACACGGCATGAAATCAGGGCTGTAGGGCGGAAGAAAAAGAACAATCGCTCCCGTTGCATTAATTGCGTCAATCGCTGCTTGCGCGTGGTGGATAGTCACATTATCTAAAAGACGAATAAGAGGGGAGAAATTAATTTATGGGGGTGGGCTATTTATAGTGATGTTTTTAACAGAGAATTTGAATAAGGGTGGAAACAGTTATTTTACAGTTCGATCAAAATCTTAATGTTGCCAAAGATTGTCATGTACCCATTATGACCACTAATCACGGGTTGATTCCTTTAAATGGAAGCAAGTTCGGGCATAGTTTTTCATCCACAAAGACTTAAAATGTTGCTCTATTGACGTTCCCCTGATAAAGGCCAAGATCAATCATTCCTTCTGTATAAATAATAGGAATGGCGGTTATGCGCGGTCCCCAGTTCTGCGCCATACGTTTCACCTCAGCTCTTTTACCTATCTGGCTATAACCATTTGTACGTTTAAGTCTTTTGTCCTGATAAAATAAAAATAAAAAAACAAAAACACAGTGAGACCACTAAACGATCAGGGCTAAATAATAGGAAAACAGAGAACGAAATGTTGTGTTAGACAACAAACACACACATACAAATACGCTTTCATCCAAGAACGTCAACATCTCGGGAGCCAGGAGACAAACATCAGACCTAAAAAGTACTCTGTCTGCTTCAGATCTTTGAAGGGCAATTGTTGTCAGCTTTAAAATGAGTGATTATGACAATAATAATAATAATAATAATAATAATAATCAAACATATTTTTTTCTTAAATTTACATAAGCAAGGAAAATCAAAAGCAGCACTGACAAGAAATATTTGATAAACCTTTTTTCGGCTGAAACGGTTCCGTTTCAAATACAGCAATATGCCCGAAAGAGCACGTTCTAACCCCGTCTGTTCGTAGATATTCTGTGCAATTTCTGAGAGGGTTTTTTCCGGGTGGTCAAGTACCGCTTCCATTATTACATACTCCACGTGCGGATGCATGAGAAAACTATTTAACGGTCGTCCCAAAGTCTCTGCTTTCACTTCACCAGAATTTAAGCATTTTGATACGTAGCGAAGAATGGTTTTCGGCGACATGTAAAAAGCAGCCGCTACCCCGTCAACGTTGTATCCTAAACACTCTTTCATCCATATTGCCAGCCATCTCAAGTCTTCGCTGTACGGTCGAGGCATTGTTCTGAGGTTTTAGTGAGATTTATTGGATGTTTCCCAGACTACCTTTCGGCATTGTCGCGTACGCTTTCACGCTTTCTTTGGACAACCTTTGTCGAAACAGCTGTATTCATACAATGCAATTACTTTATTTGGGAGGGTAAATATGATATTATTGCTTCCCCTGAGCACTCCTGCTCCCTGACCTACTTGAGAATACAGGTTGTTAGCTAGGATTATGAACTTGTAATTACATAGTGAATCCATCTACAACTTTTGAATTTATGAACTAACAACAACTTACAAAGGCTTAATAACATCACATAATCAGGAGACTATTACCAAAGGGGCTGTCTCATGGCATTCCAATTCATTGTTTTATTTTTCTGAGTACTCACCCTCAATCACTATGGAACTTGAAGTAAGCAAAGAAATCATGTAGTACAAAATCAGACAATTATGCCCCCCCCCTGAGCATTATTTTGGAAAGTTAAATTTTGAAAAACTGTTAGGCTGAGCAGTTTTCAGAAACCCTAATTTCAATCCATTAAATCTTTTAGAGTTTTGCACATCCATGGCAGCTGTTGTACCTACTAACCTCCTTTTTTAAGTTGATAATTTAAAAGAACTTTAACTCTCAAACGAGGTTAGTAAGGCTAATTTAAATGCATATAAAAGAATTATAATCGGCAGCCATGTATGAAAGCGGTCTGAAGTAAAAGTAGCGGCGTTGCTACTTCTAGAAGGTGCGTTATCCTTTGCAACAGGAGTCGATGTTAAAAAAAGAGACAGAGGTGGAGGAGAAACGAAGAAACTAACATTTTCGAGTGACTCGTCTGCTAATCCATGAACAGGGTCTGCTGGAGCAAAATAAGAAGTACAAGTAGTAGGAGCTAGGAACTTCAGCGACTTCGCAGCACTGGTTCCAACGCTTGGAGCTGATTCTGGAAGCGATTTAACAGATGTGCTCGGGTCGATTTGACCTGCGAGCTATGTCGTCGTTTTCTTTCGTAACCGTTTAGTTCTTACTCTGAATCCCCCATTCTCGTAGTCTTTCTTCATTACTTTTGGTAAATTACAGAGGTTATTAGAAATTTTTTCGAAGCGAATTAAACGTTTGTAACAGTTTGCCGTGCAAATGAATACTTCACTCGATTAAAAAACAGTCACGTCCACATCGATGGCAGCTTTGATTAGGCCTTGAATATCTACAGAACTTGTGCCAAAAATACGAACTCTTTCTTTAGTCAGTGTGCATCCACAAAGGAAACAAATAAATTTGCTCCCAACGATTTTTTGGAGGGTTTCATATCCACACATGCCATAACTTCATGTACTGGAATCGTTTCGCGGGAATGTCGGCCCGGGTGACAAGTTTTTTCCTTACAAAAGTTGTCGTTGGCTAATAACGAGACTATGTGAAAGCTGGTTGGTTGTCTCGAAACAAAGGAGAACGGAAGTGGCTACGGGTTGAAGCAGACGTTCGTGGGAGAGGAATGATTGCGTGACGATGCCTAACAACGTCTGCGCAGGAGGCTATGTCTTTTAGTGTTGTAAAATAAGTTTCACTAATTTTAATCCTAAGAATCACGGAAACGGGACTAATTCTGAGAATCTAGCTCGAGAGAGACCTGGGTTGCACAAAGACATCACCGGAAGTAACCGGAAGTAAGATGAGCCATACGGATTTGTTTTATTCCTGAAAGTCGTCAAACAAGGGCGTTTTCAGGCAAACATAATTCATGTTCGGTTTGTAATTTTCGTTTGATCTTAAGACTAATATATCTGCAGTTTTTATACATTTTTTCCTTTTCAAACTTGGTGTAAGAATCAGCTTTTTAACGCGCATGCACACCTTTGTTGTAGAACCTAGACCGCCGCGAACAGAATTCACAGAATTTGTCTTCTTAGTTCCGATCATTCCATGTACTTACTTGGGCAAAACACTTAACTTTCACAGTACCTCTCCCCAACCAGGAGATACCGAAATGGGTACCGGCGAGTTGTCACGAAAGCCTGATGAAATTCTTGGTTGGAAAACTTGCAATAGATTGGAATCCCACCCAGAGGGGAGTAGTAATATGTATTCCTAGTCGTTTCACTGAAAAAAACGGCATGATCTCCGGTTGAATTGGCCATTTGGCTCGAGTAGAGACTTTATCTCTTACCTTATCTTTTCTTGTATCTCATTAGAGAGACTGTTACAGAGACAGCACAGGGAACGAGAGACAGAAAATGTAAAAGCTATTTTTCAATGTTGCTAACCCAATATTTTGGAGACAAAATAACAGAACGAAGGAAATGAAGTTGGCGTACTCGGATAAAAAATGCTGCCAATGGGAGTCGAACCTAAGAGCTTCCGATTGGCATTTCGGACGCTCTACCTTTGAGTTATGAGAGACTCTTGGCTAGCTAAGTGGTTTAACTATGTCCATCATGAAAAAATTCAGTGCTTACTGCGAGGACAAATCTATCTCAAATCTATTCATGTAGGTAAGAGACAAGCATAGAGAAAATTAACACGCTAAGCTCTGACAGCATCATTTATTACATCCATTTTGAAATCACTTGTGATCCTTGCAATCTGACCGGCTCTCACCGGTGTGATTTATTCACAAATCGAACCATTTTATGCTCTAAATCGCATTTACCATCGTATGGGTGGGATGTGACAGCACCACCAAAACTCTTTAAGGGAGTGGCTGAAGGAATTGCACCATCCCTGACTAGACTTTACAATAACTGCATTGACTTAGGCGAGTGGCCATCTGAATGGAAGAAAGGCGAATGGACCCCTGTATTTAAAAAGGGAGACAGACAAGACAAATCGAACTATCGTCCAATCACTTCACTTATATGTGTGGACAAGATTTTTGAACATTTACTAAGCAAACAAGTGACCAGACATTATGACCCTGCTCTGTACCACAGGATGACAGCTTATAGAAAACAACACAGCTGTGAGACAACCCTGCTGATGTTGATTGAAGACTGGAGGTCTGCAGTGGACAGAAAAGAGCTGGTAACAATATTATCTGCTGACATGAGTAAAGCATTTGACTCGTTAAGCTATCCACTCACTCTAAAAAAGCTGGATGCCTACGGTTTTAATAGCAGTTCACTTGAACTGATTAGATCATTTTTTGATAGCAGGCTAAACAGAGTAAAAATAAATGGCCACACGAGTGAATGGAGAATTATGGAACGTGGTTGTCCTCAGGGATCGTCATTTGGCCCTCTCCTCTGGAACATGTTCCAAAATGATATGGCATTTCATATCCCTGACTCAAACCTTACGCTCTATGCTGATGACCACCAATTATATGTGACAGGAAAAACCTATGAAGAAGTCGAATCTACTCTAGTGACTCAGGGTCAACAAGCACTGTTATGGTATAGGGACAACTTCCTCTTGGCAAATCCAGATAAGTTTCAGTCTCTTACGATTAACCCAAGAAACATAGATGCAGATAAGAAGGGCAGCGTTCTCACCATCGCCAATGACGTGATCAGGAAAACTGAAGAAATCAAGCTATTAGGAGTAAATATAGACAAGAACCTTAACTTTACACAACACATTAGCGAAATATGCACTAAAGCCAGCCAGAAAGTAGGAGTCCTCATGCGCTTGCGTAACCTAATACCATGCCAAGCTAAGCTCATACTGTATAAAACAGCTATAATGCCACATTTAACATACTGTCATTTAGTCTGGAACTTTTGTAAATCTTCAGATGGGCGCAAAATCGAACGCATCCAAGAGCGAGCCCTGCGTGCGGTCTTCAAAACAACAACAGAGACATATGAGGAACTTCTTAAGCGTGCTAAGTTACCTACGCTTCATAATAGACGCTTACAGGACATAGCAACACTAATGTATAAAGTAAAGAACGATCTAGTACCCAGCTACATATCTGAGATATTTACTCGAAAGGGTACTCGTTATAACCTTAGGAATAGTGACTTTGAAATACCACGATTTAACACTATACGCTATGGTAAACACACACTAAGGTATCAAGGACCATATATTTGGTCCAAATTAGAAAATGGTATGCGTGAACTACCAAGCCTTAGTATCTTTAAAACTAGAATCCGTAGAGTTGACCTGGTCAGCCTAGTGGAAGACAGTGGCAACTGCTGCAATCTTTGCAGCACGTGATTTTTTTTTTTGATTTTTTTTGATTTTTTATTTTTTTTATCTGAACACTGTTGATATTTCTAAATATTTTAAAATTTTAATGCATAGTTTATCGGCTGTATTGTTACTTATTATGATACTGTACATAGTTTTTTTTATTAATTTAGTAAGTAGGTGTCCCCAATTAGCTCTATGAGCTAAATACATTGACACGGTAATAAAGATTTTATTATTATTATTATTATTATTTTTTTCCCAAGAAAATGAGACATTTTTTTTATTAAAACACAACGACCAACCAAGTTTCAAGGCTTCTTCAAAGAAGTCAACCACGGTGCAGGAAAATAAGAGTTAACGTTTGCAGCTTTTCACAAACCAGTTCAATAAACTTGATTTATGAAATATTTGTACAGACTTAAAAAACTTGTCAGTGAGCAAATGAGTTTTTCCATTGCAAGATAGATGTGAACAGAGTCATTCACCGTGAAATCCGATTTACCTTTTTGAGACAAGATTATAGGTGTTTGTTGTGTTTTTATTCTACCACATTTTCCAAATTACCAACTTGTTACAAATTCAACAGTAACTTAAAACTAAATGTTTCCTGTTGCCGAAACTTTAACTCAAGACCATGTGCTTTCATCCATGGCCCGAAGCTTTTCACTTTGCACTTCATATAATGACAACGCAATGTCCAACCCGTTCAGAGCCAGAAACCATAGTTCTGCGGCGATAACAGTGTTTACGCACGACACAATCGATCTCAAAGTAACATCGGCCCAATGGGATTTTCGTAAGCCTGTAGAGTCTAGGCAGCTGTCGAGGTTTGATTCAGACGTAAGCAGCCTCTTATAGATTTCCACCAACTTTTGTACTCAACTTCTTATCAAAACGTCTGTCGGATCTTTAAGAACTGTCCCGGTCCGATATCGTCAATGAGAGACACCTTGACATTATAGGTGTTGGTATCTATGACTGCGCTGACACGACCATTGTCTGTTAGGAGAACCTTGATTGGTTGGTCGTCTTTCAGGCGTCGAAACATTTCCGAAATTTCCTTCGTGAGGTTAGGCGCTAATACAATTGCAAACGAAAATATTCTATCATTCACGACGAACCTGTGCATCCTTTTTTTTTTCCGATATTTCGCGAAGCCCAAAGGTCTTTTTTTTTTTTTTTTTTTTTTTATAATATGACGTTTCTTATCTTCCAAAAGTGCAATATACGCTTCTTCGCCTGCACCCGTTCAACCTTTACTGATATCGTCTACGACCTAACCAATAGAGGCACTAAAAAAAGTAACAGTTCTTCCTAACCCAGCTCACCTAGTGCGTCCAGAGACAGGGGGTGCTTACCATTTGGCCAAAAAATTCGGAAATTTCGGTTTGAAGTCAAATGGTAAGGTAATTTGTTGACAGAATTATAGTCATACACCAGCTAGGATATTCATCCTTGTAAAGGGATTGTTGTTGTCACTGCCAACTTATTATTGTTTTAATCCTCAATATGATTCAAAAGAAAAGTTGCCGCATCAATTTCTTGAAGAACATGTCCTAGGTGTAAAGCCTCTACGACGAACATTTAGGTACAGGCAAATCTGTAACAAGACTTTTGACAAAGAGAAAGAGTAATCTTCAGTATGATTCAAAGGAAAGGCTACTATACCTACACCTTGATGAATTTGTGTTTGTCACGAAGCCGCTATATACTGTTTATTTTAGTATTGGTAAATCTACATGAAGATTTTGATTGAATAGTTAAAATTTCAGCATATCAAGTTAACATGTAGCTGTGCCATTTCTTGAAGAATTGGTGTTAGGTATAAAGCCATGTCACTTTGCTGTACATTTGATCTACATCAAATGAAGTGAGGTGTAACTTAAGTCTTGCTTCAAAATAAAACTTGCTGGTGTGCAGGTATCTTAAGTTCAAAATAATGTAAAACATTTTAAAGAAAGCACAATTTGGGTTTATTATGTCAGGTTAAAAGTTGTTGTTAAGTTACATGCACAAAATATTGATAGAAAGAACCACTTCCTGGAGTTAAGATCCTTTTCTCAAGGACATAGGGATGATGTATTATTTAACAATCTTTGAGGAGTAAGTGCTCTCTTTTGAGATCTTTACTTACCCATTTTAAAAAAAATAGGTCTTAACTATGAGAAACTTCAGTCACCTTAAAGTAAGGACTCTGCTATCAGTTTTTGGCAGTATTTTTCACTCACTGTCAGTGCATATTCCTTGTTTTGAGAACTGATAATTAGACTCATTTTGAGTGATATCAATCCTCATCTTTAGAACTTCCTGCTCCTCACTCCAGGACGCATTTTTAAGAAAAAAAATCCTTAATTCAAGGTATCAGGAAACATACAAACTTAACAGTGCACCTGACTAATAACATACGCATACACAATACGAGTTACACCATTTAAGAAACAGCATATCGATTGATTGAACTTATGCTTGAGCTTCTTTCAATGCAGTTCCCACTTGTGAACCACTTTCCAGCGTCAATACAGCTCCAGGAATACCAAACAAGCCTCAAACAAGTCACTTTACGAGCAGTTGGCCGTGAGCGATACTTCAATATCGGACTATCGGCGGGCAGCGACTCGAGTCGTTTGAGTCCGCAGTTGAAATTACCAAAAGATCAGCTTTTTAAATGAAAAATTTATAATTAGATAAAGTTTAACATATATTCTACGAAGGGGCTTCGGTGGCCTTACGGTGAAAAGCAGGCAGTAGACGTCATTCTCAGCGTAGCGACGAATGTGGTTCAAATCCGCCGTCCTCGAGTAATTTTTGCGTTTTGCTTAACTTTCTTTCTTTGTTTTCTTTGTTTTCTTTTTCGGACACAATAATCATTTTCCTGGATATATACATCTAAAAATAGAAGTATTGACGCCATAGATGAAATATACGCTGCAAGAGATAAAAGTGTATTCGGAGATTGGGCAAACTTTAATTAATTCACAAATGAAAAACGTATACTTTTTTACTCTTTGAAGATTATCATTGGCTTCCTTTTCACTCCAACACTATTCTTAGCAACAAAGTTCGCCATTTCGTTTGTTTATTACTCGCCAAAAACTATTAAATGCGTTCAGAAGCCTAAAGTAGAAAAAAGTTTACAGGAATCGACCAATCGAGCGAGCGAGCGCCATTCATCACATCATACCTACAACTCGCTCTTGCGCATGCACGCAATTCACGAGTTAAAAAAGGAAAAATCACCCTAATCAAATGATCTCAGCGTTCGGTCCGACAAAAATATTTCCGTGTTGATGTTTGCGACTGTTTTCGTTGTGGATTTTAAGACTTTGAAGCCCTTTACTTTCCAACTGAGTATTCCTACGCACATTTCCTCTTCGTTTGCAAGGTCCACAAGGGTGTATTTGATCAGGGATGTAGCGAAAAGAAAGAAATTATGCCGGCCGGTCCATTTTAGCCTACGACCCGACGACAGACGCTATCCAAGTTTTAATGGTAAGTTAATTGTCGAGCAGATCAAAGAATGGAGTGTGTGAGTGAGTGAGTAATTATAAGTAAATTTTCCTTCCATAGCAAAATCTTAAAGTCTGACTGACTTCATACCATGAGGTAAAGCGGAAAATGGAATTATAGCAAGAAAGTCCAGCCTCAAACACTTCAAGCGTCCGACCTGTTACTCTATCAGTCAAAATCCTTTGGCATCAAATAATATATTTTTTTCAGAGTTTCGAGGATACGTGAAGAACTAACTGAACACTATCAGGAATTTCATGGAATGAGTAGAGTGGTGATGCCAAGAACATCGTTGAACGTTAACACTATACAATGTCAGTTTAACCTGGTATTCTTTTCTTGTCCTCAATATTGAGAGAAAGTTTTCAGACTTTTCCACTACGATCTAATAAATCCTAGAACTTGTAGTCAATGAAGGATCGGGCTTGATCATCACATGGAGTGAAGGAGATACTGCCAGATAATTGTTTTATTATAAATAAAAAGGCCACCAAGATATTAGACAAATCTTCTCGACTTTATTTTGTTACAAGAAACCGGATGTTATAATGTACAGATATTAGATTATGGTATATTGGCTCATATACTATAATGGCTAAGCCAATAAAAAGTCTTGAATTGCATTATCCAATGATCCAGCTTTTAATAATAGCCATCATCTAATCTAATTACTGCATAAAATCCTCTCTTACCTCCTGCTGAGCTGGAAGTCTGCATACCCTATGAAGAAAAATTCGGTTGCAATAATCTGCCAAAGGCGAGTGTCTCCCGGATTCTTGCGAATTAAATCTGCAAACCGCTGACAATCACAGAATTTAACCTTAGCCACTGGCAAATTTTCCCACTTGAACATTTTTTCCACTTTGATGACGAAGCCATTCTTCTTTATCATGTCTTCCGCTGCATATGGTTCTTCGATGATTCCTCGTTCGTCAATATAATGTACGCCTAAAATCTTTGATATTCAACAAAAAATATTGCAGATGTATTTGAAATTGCCTCACATATTATTAGGACAACCGTTCCTCAGCAGGATGATTACAGCTAACATGAGTGAACTATTTAATTCATCAAAATGAAAAAAAATCGTCCAATTTCGACCTATTTGTCATGTTATAACTTTTCGTGACATGAAACCTTTTAAGGTGGAAAATGTCTCAAGAATTCCTGATAACATGCTTACTGGCAGAAAAGCCATTTAAATTTACCAAGCTTTCGCCTATCCACGGCCTCATACTCGCAGTGGACCTGAAAAAGCTTGGAGACCTCCAAGTCACTCAAACAAGATTGTATGATATACAACAGGCTACAAAAGGAACACATGAAACACCGTGACTTATAACTGTAATTTCTATTTCTATCATGCCTTTGAGATCAATTCAATTTTTTCTTCCTCTAGACCTACCTCAGGTTCCCTCAAGCGATTTTGTAGAATGCTTGCAATAGATACTCTCGGGTCAAAAATTGGCGGACGACCACCTTTCCCTTGTAAGCTCAGATCTAAATCACGCTTAGTGCGAAACGTTCTACGGAACATTCTAGAACAGCTAGAACAACAATAGATAAATGAATTGAAACAATATTGTAACACATAGAATCGCGAAGAGATTTAGAGGGAATTAGGTGGTGGAAAGGATTACAGTTAACTTCCAGACGCCTTTTGCGGCTTACGTTTTTGCGTTGCGCATTTAATATTTACTAATAAGTAACCCTCAATGCATCGTTATGGAAAGTTTAGCCGGGCGAAATGTTTGATCACTTATCAGCTCCATTACTATATGCGCGTTGAATATGGAATAATAAATAGCCAACAAGGCCCG
This sequence comes from Stylophora pistillata, assembly GCF_964205215.1. Classification (NCBI taxonomy): domain Eukaryota; kingdom Metazoa; phylum Cnidaria; class Anthozoa; order Scleractinia; family Pocilloporidae; genus Stylophora; species Stylophora pistillata. The sequence continues at coordinate 15,953,360 of NC_142529.1, forward strand.
TCAGGCCCCGTTGGCTATAATCATCTCATATCCGACAAGGGCGAGTGTAATAATTGTTTTATTAGAAACGCCCCAAGATATAGATGGATAGTACCAACTTTATTTTGCAAGGACAAACGGTTACACAGTAACACTTTCGGTTTAACTTGTCTTCCTGCGGGCGCATGGTTAAAAGGGCCTATGACCTATGGTGGCTAAGTCAATGAAAACTCTTGAAAGGCATTATCCAATAACTCAGTTTTTAATAATTGCATAGATCCTCCTCGTTGATTCGATACCTTAAATCTTGTCCAGGATTACAAGAAACATGCGAACTCCTTAGTCATTCTTTACTTGTGTTCTCTTATAAAAATCCCTCGCTGATTCCATTTCGTACATACCTTTCATCGGTGAGTTTACTATCCCATTCTAGCATGGCATGGAATGGCAGTGGAGCTGGGTTTTGTATTACACGTTCTCCCACTGTTCCTTGACTTAGTTTGGAAATATTGCACAATAATTCACCGACTTTGTGTGAAAGTTGGAACTTGGATGAGCTAATATCGACATAGCATGAAAAATGCATCCGTTGCGGGTCACTGTAAGGATGTCAAAACAACCAAAAATTAGTTTTTAGCATTTAGGGATAATTATATACGTCCATGCAGTTTGAAAAGAAATTTCCATATTCCAAACGTCTCTACTTATTGACAATTCCATACAAATTGTGAATTTTTTTTGTGGAAAATCAGCGGACATTTTGGAGTCATTTTCTTCCTAAGAAGAGCTAATGATTTAGAAATTTAAAATCAATGGTTTAGAGTCATCAGTAACTCTTTGTTCAGTAATTTATCTAAAGCTTAAATGCTCCCGCAAAGATTTTCCGAGGCTGTTGAACCCTTCAAAGTTTTATTCATAACGTAGTACTGCTTAAATGATCACTGCTGAAGCTTTGGACTTCCCAAAAATGCTACCCACCCTGTGGCCCTGTCGAATTTTATTTGGACTCCCGCTGGAGACATGTCTGGCTGGCTGATCTTCATTTCCTTCGCTTTGCATATGGTTTAGTCTAGAATCTCAAGTTCTGCAGAATAAAAATGTATGTTCTCCTCCACTTTTAGTACCTATGAAAAACGAAAACAAACATTGAAAATGGAGACTAAACACAACAGCCACTACATGAAACGCACATGGTCACATGGTCCTACGTCTTTGCAATGTCTTCAGCCAGTTTTCATTGTACGTGGTCAAGATTAGGGACTAGTTCAAAACGTCATTTTATCAATTGTGTGCTTATCCACTGTACTTGTACTTTGCCATGATGACGGAATTAGGTCAAAGGCGCCATTTTGCACTCCTGCGTTCAGTTCTGGTGCCCAAAATCCTTCCATGTTCATAAGAGAACAGGCTTTTGAAAGGTGTACTTGATCGGGATCCCATTTCACTTTGCCGTAGCGCAAACGGACATCCCATGGGTGCCAAGCCAAGCATATGTAATAAGTTAAAAATATATAATGCACCTTTTACCTTAAGTGCTTGGCATTTTTCGTTGGATTCCACCACTGTGAAAGTCTGCCTTGCAAACAGACCAAATGTTTCGACAGGATCAACCCGTTCAACACTCTGCACATTCTCATCACCAAGACTCACTGGTTCACAATTGATGACAGATATCAATTCGTCGGATGATATCCATATCGTGGATGCACAGGTTGTGTTCAATCCAGTCTTCTTCGCGCAGATAGAAAGTGACCACGTGGGTGTTATCATCATATCGCAAGCTGTTGAGAACTACTGGAGGATTCGGCGGTGAGGCTAAGCCCATAGCAAGCAACCACTTGCATAGGAGATGAAATGGGTAAATACATACATGGATGCAAAGAAAAAAAAATCAACAAATAAGTAGTCGTGTGCATAACATTTTTTCATAATATGATCATTCGTTATTTGCTAGAGGAAAGGTAACATTTTCTGTGTTTAACAGAATTATTTTGTTTCTCACTTGTGAAAAAGCATCAGGACTGCTGACTTTCCTCCCCACGTACATTATTGGCTTTGGTGTTCTCTGATACCCAGGCATGACCGTCATTTTGATGTTAACTTTTACTTCAACGATGGGTTCTATAGTTGTAGAAAAATAAAATGATTTGTTGACGGGGAACAAAAGGTTCTCTCGAATTTCTCTTGCTCCTGAGTCGTGAATTTGTCCTTCATTTACTACAATCTCACTAGGGAAAAGGTATGCTACGGAAACTATGTTATTTGCAACTCCGTCATTAGAAAGCACATTTATAAATATATATATATATAAATTTACAAGTTGACGTGGGTTAAGATGCTAAAGAGTAGTATTACTGTTTTAAAATCCTACAAATATGTGCTAAAAATTCGACCGAGAACGCCGCTCTTCGGAAAACTACCTTGCAACCTGGAAACCCAGCTTGGATATTAATATAACAACAACAAGATCAGAATTTGAGTTAATTGGGCTTCTTTGGCTTCTGACTATATCGAGTAGATCACGCAGTTTTCTTGCAAGCGCATGGATGCAAAAGAAGAATGTTATCGCTTGTAATCTTGATAGTTCAGTGTCGTTACTAAACCGTCACTAAGTCCTTACCTGGTTTTCTCCCCAACGACGCCTTTATCAAACTCCAGGATAGTCCGTACTTCCTCTTAAATTCAGCTGGTAGCTCTTGTTCAAGAACGTCAATTATCTTGGCGGCTAAAACGCAAATAACCAACCCAAATTGCTCGTCAATATTTCCTTCCCATAAAACTAGGAGATTACATCCATTCTTCTTCCTCTTGAATTTCCCAATACAAAATTGTTCAGATTTACTCTGTCCGTTCTCTGTTGTTGAGACAAATGTAGATAAAATGTGAGGGCAATTTATCTTCCCTTACTCACCTAAAAACTTGTGAACACAAAGTGCAGTATATTAGGAACAGCCTATGAATTGAGGAAGGTCCTCAATTCTCGTTATGTTAAAAACCAAGGCCGGGCGATGTTGATTACAATTAAGATAATGGTAATAGAAATGATTCGAACAATTGTAGAAAATAATTAGGGAACAATTGGTTTATTAGAAATATGCAAACTTTCGTGCAGCACAAGCAGTTTTCTTTGCAGAGCGAGCTTTAACACTTCGCGTGCCAACTCACTGCAGAGAATTAATTTGGAACTCGAGTTGTTTTTTTTAGGGTTTCCTTGATACAGCAGGACTGATCAATCCGCTTTTTCAGTGCTCGAACAGCATGAACATGCATACGCTCCAGGCTAACAGCTAACTTTAAAATTGATATGACCTTCTCCCTTGAAGAGTGGTTGTGCCTGATGTATGATTCGAAGCAAGGTCAGAGGTGATGGTGAAGTGACGCCAGTGTAATGAATGATTTCATTCGCTAGATTGAAGCAACGCTCTGTGAGACGCATTAGCGCTTGGACAACGTCAGTGGCTTTATCTGAAATTGCAAAAAGTTTTAAAATTGCGTGAATCACAAGGTGAAGTTAACTTGCCACAGTAATATGCACTTGCAGACAAACTGGAACTTGTTTTGGCTCTTAGAGCGAAGCGACTCAGAATATCTCCATTCTTCCTGGTTAGGACTCCGATTCAACCACAATTTCCCACCCTAACCACCCCCCACCCCACAAACTATCTCCCAACATACTTTTTGGCGATTTCAACGATTTTTTTTATCCCCCTGAAGTACTCGCTACGTGAAAACGTTGTCTCTTGTAGGCCATAACTAACCTATAGTCAATAAAGTCCTTTTAGGGTCCGCTTTCACCGAGCAAAGAGTCTCCTCAGTAGAGTCTAATTTGTCCGGAAGTTTTCTACACCGTACAAAACAAAGCACAAGGCAACCACAAGAAAAACAAATAAATAAACAAATATTAAAGTCACGTAGTATAACGGAAGCGTCAACGGACATAATTAGCAAGCAGACGGAATGGATAGACTCAGAAGGCCTTCGACTATAAAATTGTGTTGTGAATGCTCTGCGCGAAAAAAATCCTAGCAACATTTTTTTTGTATGGGTATTGAAAACAGCAAATTTAGGAAAACTGCATCGGCAGCAGTTAACGTTTTAAGGTTTAACGTTTTATCAGGAGGAAGAGTTTACCAGGATTTGGAATGAGATGCTCGTTGAAAAGAATTCATATTACAATATGCTGAGCCTTAAATGTTTCGAGAGGTGGCGTCAAAGCTGCCTCAGTCAAACATGTCAGCACTGACATTTGATATGCATGATCGCACAACTTGTCCGGCAGACTGCATCTGAATGTTATGTTTATTCAATAGCTTAGCATACTTGCTTCCCAATTCGAGATCAACAGCCAGCTTCAAACCGAGAACTGTTGGGAGAAGTTGCAACGGAACACCAACACATTTGTTGTAATACTCCTCTATACTGTCCCACGCATGGCTCCATAACATGCTTGATGTGAATAGCAGGGAAACATTTGGCCTGAATATGAACATTAAAATGATCACAACAGAAACTACTCAGGTTTCTCGATACCCCTTGCGTATAAGCATTATAAACTAGTCAAATTCTTTTAGAAGAGAAATTTAATCGTTTGTATCACGATGAGGTCACTTGAGATGTGGATCGCGAAGTTTCGACTGCATTCTCCCTGTCGAAGGAGAATTGCAATCCCAGGAGCCTGGATGCAGACGATGAGAAAACACAACAACAAGAGAGCCGTGCGGCAGCGGACCACAGAGAGAACCTAATCCGAAAGATGCACAAATCACAGCCGTGGAATTCTATCCAATCACAGCGAAGCACAACGGCATGTAGGTGCCGTGTCGACCTCATCGCCTGAGGAAGACCAGCAGAATGCAGTCGAAACGTTGCGATCCACCACCCAAGTGACCATTTCGCGAAACAAACTATTACATTTCTGTTCTAAATTATTATTTACTATGATGAACCACAAACTATTTAATTTTTTTTTGGATCAAAGCTATGTTGTCGAGGGTACAATCTAATAAGATAACAGCATAAGATCATAGGGGGAAAAAGAAGAAGGCTTTTTGTCAGATTCAGGCCTATGGATGTGTCAATTTTACTTATGTTACTTGTGGATAGTTTTAAGAGGACCACTTCATGCGTCTGTTGACATGCGTGACATTTATTGTACATGTCAAGCATCGCTTTAAAGATGCGATTTGTTCTCTTCATATCAAACTGACTTTAACAATAAGAAACTACTCTAGTAAACCCCAATGCTTTCCACTCCAGGCTTAAACCTAACTTAACTGAAATCGACATATCCCGGCCAACGCCCTAATTTCTCCCCACTGTCACATTATGATCTCTTGAATAACAAGAATTAAAGGAGTTCTCCTCAACAAACTTAACAATTGTCACGGCAACAATAACGATGGGAATGAGAACCAAAAAAAAATTACACCTTTAACCTTGGGGAACAGCAGACGAGGACATTCAACAAACCAATGTGATCGCTGAGATTACTTGTCGAACAACACCTCTGGCGGAAAACCACTTGTACACAAAGTAAGTCCATCGCCTGTCCACAGGGTAACCTAAAAAATGATATTAGATGAAAGATGATGTCATTCAGTGAATTAATGACACACGCATACTCTGAGAAAATAAAAAAGGAGCAAATGACATATGAAATTAGTCAATATACACCATATGGCCAATAGCTAGCTATCGATAGTTTATCCAGAGTGGTCGCTGGACTCTACATGAGACTGAGAAATTCAGTGTTGCATATTTGTTAAAGAGAACGGTAAATGTTAGCTGGATCGACAAGCTGTTAGTTTTTGATCAGCAGCTCCAGGATCTATTCACACGCAGTAAAGAACTTGATGGATCTTGAAACCGAACAAAGAAACCTCGATGAGGAACAGACCATCAGGTTAAGGGCTCTAGATAACCATTTGGTATTACGACCTAAATAGCGAAAGAGCTTAAGAGTTCATGAAAAGCTAAATAGATGTAGAACTATGGCTAAGTAACGCGTTTCAGACTGTGTCGCACGCGTTATTTGCATCAAATAAATAGTAGCACAACACGCGGGACAAAGAGAATGGCCAAAATAGCGTTAAAATGAGCATGTGTGACAGGGCGGCTACGGAATAAAGGCAACGAGACTTTATATGTTACATTTCTCACTTTTATTACATTTTTTTTTTCCATTTTTCTTTTGTAATTTTCCCATTTTTAGGACACACACGCTTAGATTTCAATCTTAATATGTTAGGTATTCTCGTTAATAACCATAAGACCCCAAATCACACACAGTACGTTTGGGCCACCTGTGATCAAATGAGTTGCATCTCACTCGTTATTTGTTTATTTAGACAACCACAGCGTACCATTCTCCGACCTTACTTAGCTATGAGCGCACTGACATAATAATAATAATAATAATAATAATAATAATAATAACTTCTATTTATATAGCGCTCATATCCTGAGCTCATGGCGCTTTACAACACTGTCCGGGGGACTTTACCAGACTGCGAAGCAGTTTACAATCGATTAAAGGCAAATCTAACAATGCCCCCTTCCCCCAATTCCCAGTAAACAGGCCAGATCACATCACAGTAATCTCGTGAGTGGGTTCTTTAACGTCCCCTGCCTAACCGAATCAGTATAGGTAATTGCATGGGGTCGAGTAAAATTAAGGATTAATATCACGCGTGTTTTCGGAAGTTGCTGAAATTGCCCAAGTCGCCCAGCGACGAGGGCAATTTCTGCAACTTCCGAAAACACAAGTGATATTAATCCTCAATTTTACGAGGAACCATGTGATTACTTGTTTATAATATAAGGGGCAAATGTTTTCTTATTGATCTCGCGCAAAACGGGACGCCATTGTTACAAAACAAACATAAATTTCTTTACCTTGGCAGCCTTTGCTAAGCGATTTTCAGCCAATCATTTCTAAGTAATTTTGCCCGGAGCAATTACAAAAATTAAGAATAAATGCCCTCTGTCTTGATCAATCACAATTCAGTATTTTATGATAACTAATTAATAGATGCAGGAGACGGAACCTAAGGTTTATTCGTCCTTATCCGAGAAGACTAGAATGTCTATCCATTTCTTGATGTTATAGAAAGGTAGCACATTCTCCTCAGTTATTTTAACACCTTGAGCGTTGGTCCGGCCGGGGCTTGAACCCTCGACCTCCCGCACAACAGTCCAGGGGTCCGTCTCTCGAAAGTCCGGGTAACTTAACGGACCCGAAGCCAAGTTTTCAAATCAAAATGTAAAGGATACAAAAGCAGGTTCTAGCCCAAAAATTAGTCCATTTTTATCTTAATCTGACAGTTTTATTGTATTATTTTTAAAACTTTTGAAATCCCCATCTTGAATGAAAACAGAACAGATTTACGGGTCCGTTAAGTGACCGGGACTTTCGAGAAACGGGCCCCAGCGCTCAACCAATTGAGCTAACCGGGAGGCGGTTACGCGCGTTATTTGCATATATGTGAAAAGATAATTCACCTTCAGATTTTTTTGGTGATTTTCATAATGCTCCTGAAATCCTTTTATCCAGACTGCCAGCTCTTCCTTGCAAACCTCAGCACATGATTTACCTTGTTCGAGGTCTTTCCTTCAAGAGAAAAACAATTTTTCTTACAATTGCTTAAATCACTAAGCGGGCAAATGCGAAATGTACAAGCGGTTGAATTTAAAGAGCTGCGACGATGCTAACTAGTCCGACATGCTTTATGTAATAACTTTAGAAGCATACGCGTATGCAAGACAATCCTAAGTAATCCTCATTATTTTTTATTTCTCAGGGAGTAGTAAAAGTTTTATCACAAAAGGGAAGGAAGAAGATAACACAATCTCTTCAAACCCATTACTTTAGGGTACTCACTATAACATTTTCAAGCTCCTATACCACATATTAGGTCCGATAATGACATTAATTACCACAATTTTAACTTTTTGTTTGCTCGCTGAAATAAAATACATCGGGTTTTTTTTTATTCCGTTTGTTAAGACAAGACTGAAACACTAGTCATTCTGGATCATACATAGAATAATTTGGTTTTATCAGCTGAGTTGACAGTGTAAGAGTTCTAAAGCCGACTTTTTGGGCACTGTTCCTTCAATTAAACGAATGGCGTAGGGCTAACGCCAGCTTCGGAAGTTGTTTAGGGTGGCAATTTGCATATTGTTCAACTCAGTTAATAAAATCCAATTAACTTGTATTATCCCCCACCGACGCAGGAAAATAGTTTTATAGAAAGTTAATGCTTCTGTTCGTGAATTATATACATTGTAGGTTTGTATTAGGCATACTCATGTGGTTTTCAATTTTACGAGCCGTTAAATTGAAAAAGGTTAGGCTTTGTTTCTATCTTAAAAATATGGCTGTTTGTCAAATTGATGACAAAAATCAGGGACGCGTATAGAAGAACACAGACACGCAGATGGTTTCACCAAATAGGTACACCAAAGCTTAAATTGATATGTAGGGCTCTGCTGCAATAAACCACCTCGATTTCAATACATAGATAGTCTATAAATAGGCTCAGATGCATTTGCAATTTCAAGTTAGCACCTGCTGAAATGAAACCATCAAAAACTTAAACCACGTGTTGTATGCCATTGGGGGAATGAGTCGTAGGGAGGCCAGTAAAAGTGGGGAGAAGTATGACCCACGAGAGAGAAAATGGAAAACTATCGGTAAATTCCTATTTCTTTTTCTCTTTCTTCCTCCCTCCCTTTCTGTCTGTTTGTCTTTTCTTTCTTTGTTTATCCATTTATTCAAAAATAAAACAGGATGTTGCGTTGTTATTAAACGCAGTGAATTAACATTTTGTAGTTTCTTTCTAATAGAAGGTAGTTGTATGGTGATAGGTCAAGAATTCTATAAAAACCTCGTCAGTTTGCAAACCTCAACATGTATTTCCCTGGTCTTCCTCTCTTAGGTGACATGAACATTTGCCGCTGGGGTGCTGCGGTAGGTGCTTTGGGTCCATTTCTTTACATCTGTGATGGTAGCGACGATGCATCGCGGCTGGAGACTGTGGAAAGGTTCGATCCGTTTTCTAATGTCTGGGTACCGTCTGTCCCCATGTCGTCGAGTCGTAATGGTGTTGGGGTAACGGCAGGAAATGGGAGAATTTACGCTATAGGTGAGTTTTATAGAAGGAGTAGGAGTCCACGCACCGGCAGATAGCGCAATGCGTTTAATTAACATTTATCCGTTGGATAGCGATTTATCCTTATGATAGTTTTATCCGTCCTTTGAACAACTGGGCCCTGATTGATAAAGTGAAATAACTAAGAGACTATTCTATAGTAACACAGACGGTGCCTGTACACCATATGAATATGTTAAGAATCTTGTTAACTGTTGCTTGCCTCGTGCAATCGTTTGCGTCCATTACAAAGGTGGGAAAAGCAGTGATCTCATGATCAATGCGCAGGGCATCGGGTCAAGAGGTGACGGCTCGAGGGATGGCCTAGTCAGTGCAAGACGCTTTCCTTTTAGAGTACCTCTCTCCACCTGCTGGTGTCAGCAAAGGTGGATACCAGCCAACTTTCAGTGAAACTGGATAAAATGTCGGGGGATAACTTGCTTTGAACTGCTACTCCATTCAGGGGAGGAGTCACAATGCCACCCAATCAAGATAATCTGGCCAGTTGGACTATTGGGCTTGTAGGCCTGGAAGCTGTCTCTAGGAAGTGCCGTCGCTGTTTTTCGGTTTTTTTTTTGTCATCAGATACTTGTTTTCCCAAGCCTGTAACTACCTTCCTTCCTTCCAAGACTGTAAGTATCTTATGAAACTTTCGCGCATCATGAAATTTGTCCATTTTCCTGCTTTTTCACGTGGTTTTGATGACTCGATGCCGCTGAACACAGCCGAATACTATGACCCCAAGAATGGAAAGTGGATGGAGATTGCTCGTATGAACCAGTGTCGGTTTGGTGTGGGGTGTGCTGTGATGAATGATGTAGTGTATGCTGTTGGAGGCTCAGATGGAACAAATCTTAGAACTGTGGAGAGATATGATCCAGTCACGAACACATGGACAATCGTCGCTTCCATGAGCACAGCAAGGTGGGTTTGATAACTTGATTCAGCACACTTTATAAAACGGTGTTCATTAAACAAAATATAGAATAGTTCGTCCGGGATCAAAAATGACATATTGAATCGAGTTTTAACTCGTCCAACGGTTCGTTTGCAAACTGAATTTCGCATGAGCAATGGAGACAGGTTAAAAGATTTTACCTCAATGGCCTTTTTATTGATGAATCGACCTTGTTGGTTTCTTCATCAAAACTAGTCACCGTATCATGCCGCAATTAACATGAAAAAAAATGCATGGAAGTAATTTGATGAGTTCACTTATGAAGCAGACAATTTTTTTTTTATCGCGGCAACCCTTTCAATCCCCTAAGAGCGCGACGAACAATACCACATGAGAGCATTGTTCTGTAAGCTCACCCACAGTGAGGGTTTCATGATTAAAGGGTAAGGAACCGTTTTACGGTATAATTAACACTGCTATTGGTAAGTGTTGCCGAGTGGCAATATTTCAAACGTTACATCATGCTGGAATCTACCCCTCGCCCTAACATCGACTCCCCCCTCACCCCCTCCCCCCTCAGCCTCCCTCCCCCCTCAGCCCCCCTCCCCCCTCAGCCCCCCTCCATTCTCGAAGCCGCATTCCAGGAGATACGTTTCAATACTATCGGGTATTTCTTTTAATACCATGGTTTTGGCAGTATTTGGTTGACCTATAGCGTGGATGACTCCTCACTAATATGTTCAAGAGGCACTTGTGAGAACGTAACAGTACATCTCCTATCTTTTCTGTAGAAAACAAGTAGGCGTGGCTACTCTAGGAGAGTATGTGTACGCCATCGGAGGTTGTGATCACGGCCACAGGTATGACACAGTGGAGAGGTACGATCCTGGTAAGGATGAATGGGTGCCTGTTGCATCAATGAGTACTCCACGGAGTGGATGTGGAGTAGGAGTCCTGGACGGCTTTATTTATGTGGTTGGAGGGTACGATGGCACTTCGTATCTTAGTTCAGTTGAAAGGTAAGTCTGTTTGAGGTAGAAGGATTGATTGATTATTTGATATGTGAAACAGAACTTCGGTGCGTTCTATTCACAAATCGCCCTATTTTATGCTCTAAATCGCATATTTTTCTTTGGAAATGAGACATCTTTACTAAAACAAAACAACCAATAAAATTTCAAGGCTTCTTTGAAGAAATCAATCAAATTGCAGGAAAATGAGAGACAGCGTTCGCAACTTTTTACAAACCAGCTCAATACACTCCATCAATAAAATATTATAGTACAGACTAAAAACACTTGTATTAAGCGAAAGAATTTTGTGATTTCAAGATAGATGTAATAATGTGGTAATTGAACCTCGTGTCGGGCAATGTTGGTCTGGAATCATACCTGTGATTTCGAATGACGCGTATGATTTCAGACCAAATTGCACTCCACTCAGTCCAATTGCCATTATTTTATTCAGTCTTGATCATGAGTGTAGCATTGATTAAGAGAGAGCAAACTTTCCCACATACTAATATTAGGATCTTATCACTTTTGGTCAATTGGTCACTTGGTATTGCATCTTCCATATAATGAAAAGCTACAATAATTGTCACTTCCTGTTGGAAATGTTACATCGTATCAGGCGGAGAAGACGGGACAGGACGATAATCTGATGATATATATTTATTCTTGTTTGCCCGTGTTAAAAACTGACACTCCATGTTTTCGTTATCTACTGTTAGATACGACCCTTTATCAAACGAATGGCACCAAGCACCACCTTTGAGCCAGCCCAGGGATTGTGTAGCGGTTTGTGTTACAAGCTGTAAAAGAACTCTTCACAATAAGAGACTTTTCGATTCGACGTCAGGGAATGCAAGACCGCATACATAAAAACGTCCTTTTAAACTTCGCATCAGATGCATCCAAAGATAACTGGTTTGTTATACCTGACGTTTGTCCGTCACAAACAGGGAAAGCCTTAGATTACGGTCTCAGTGTTGATGGGAGTGTCACGTGGTATATTAAACACGCAGAGAGGGCCACTTGTTGGTGTAATAACAATAGGTGGAAATTACAAGGCTCAGAGAAGCTGAGAGAACCACAGACACAAAAGAAAGTGAAAATGGATTAATTTTAACGTGCGTTGTACTCGGGAACAGTATACTGGATTAGGAGGCAGTGTTTGGACACAATGGTTATGCAGACCAATCCCGTTAGGAAACATGCGATATCTTTTGACATACGTAGTCATACAGAAAAATAGATGGAATTCGCCTTAACGCGAATTGAAGCAACTTTGAATAAGGTAAAATAACAAAAGATAGGCGAAAAGTCCCCTCTCCTGAACTCTTCGTTTTGTTTTTTCTGTAGTCCAGTGTATTTTTAAATTGTAGATATTATAAATTGAGAATTCGATTCCCACGAATCTTAAATCGAACAATATCATAAGTTGTGTTCATACGAACGATAATCTAGTCATAAACAACAAAAATTATTACAGGGGGAGAGAGTAACGCGTTTTTTAATGTAAAAGAAGTTTTCTGAATTAATTTGAGAAAAATTGCTTTCAAACTTTTCTTTTTCATATTTAGGAAAGAAATTGTAAACTATCGATCATCAGAAATTAATTTTTTAAGTTGCCTTATCGACAAACAAGGCTGTACTAATATTTAAACGCCTTTTATTGAAAACAAAACAAAACAAAATTGAGACGTGCAGGCCAAATTCTACGTAAGTACCTTTCTCTGTAGAAAGTATGGAGACCTATGCCTATTAGCAATCATCCACTGCAATACTCACGCAACGTCTCAAGAAAGAATTTGTTGCGTGACAGAAGTAAACTTAAGTTATTTCTAAGATTACAGACAGGACAAATCATTTGAACATAGTAAGGAATAGCAGAATGAACAATAACGTTTAAATAGGTTATAGATAGTGCACATCCGTTTGAAACGAACCTTATTGAACAAGTTTCATTGAAACGCAAAGATTATTGTCAGATATTTATCTATGAAATACAGATTTATTTTATAATATTGTACTGAGATGTTGTGTTCTTCCTCCCACCACCTACAGGCAGCGACATTATTGTTGACGCATCCACCTTTTCAACCCCGTATTACTTCAAGTTTATTTCTTTTGTCCTCGTTAAGTTAAGTTATTCGCTCCCCTGCCCCCATACAAAACAAAGTTGTATCGTGGTTCCATGAATCTTTAGCTACATACAGGCAACAATGAATGGGGAGGGGGGGGGGGGAGGGGGTTCTTGTCAATAATTTAAAGTGTGGTATAAACAGGTGCGTTATTCTGCACATGAATAGAACTATTCAAACATGAAGTGTCCACTAATTTTAACACTGGTTGTAGCTCTCAAGGACATTTTATAGTTATGCAAATACTATTACTGCTTCAATTTTGATTTTATTAGTTATGAAATCACACAGAAAGAAAAATGATTTAAGCCCTTCGGAAACGTTGCACAGAAAAGACATCTTGAATATCTTATAGTGTGGTATACTACACTAGCTGAAGAACACAATCACGTTTGATTTCAAAGACATAGTAGATAACTTTACCATCCTTATAGTTTTGAGCGATTTTCAATAGTGTGGTAAAATCAAACCCAAAGCAATCACAGAAGGTCACAGAAGCTAATCAAAGCAAGAAAAATAGTATGAGGAGCCAATGAGAAGTAGAAGTTTAAACAAGTAAATTGCCTGAAGCGCGGGAAAACGCGTGTGATGGACCAAGTCGTGATTGGTTTTAGTTTTGAATCTGATTGGTTGAGAAAGTAGTGCACGTTTTCTGGACCAATCACATAGCGAAGTATTGTAAAACCAAAAAAGTCCCGGATTACTTTGGACACTCAATCGACAGTTGCTCTGTCGGGAAGTTTCATACTTACCCAGCTGCTGAAAAATCTTCACACCAATCGAGCACCCAACCAAAATTGGGAAAGAGAAGAAAATCAAATGCAAGAATGAAAAGATAAAAATAGTGTAAATATCTAATTAAAAATGGAAATAAGTAAAGTGACCGGTAAGGAATAGATACCGCTTCTGAAAGGGATGTTTATTCCTGTAATCAATGTTTCCGTTTCAAGTTATTGAATTTTTAACTCCATTGAATTAACTTTTTCAGTTGTGTAATTGTTTCTGATCGTCTTCATGGACTGCAAGAAGAAGACTTGTACACGTCTTCAAAGTTTCCTGTTACTCTTACAGTCAGTTTTGTGTTTCTTCCAATGCTTTTTCTGGCACATTTTACCACAGTAAAACACTTTTTTACATCCAAGGCACCTTTTTAAAGTCTCTCTCTTTGAATGGCAAAAGGCGCATTCTTGATCCCTGTGGGAAGCTGAACCTTGAAATGGTTCGGAGAAGCCTGCAGAATGCTTAGAGGGGGCAGATCTACCTCGTGACAAAGAGGATGCATCCATATGGCCAGGTTTTGCAGAAGTAAGAGCGCTGAGTAGAGGACTTTCCATACCATGTTTTCTTTTCCCAAGGGCTGCTATAGCAGAAAAAAAAATTAACAATATTCTTTTTCTGTGGATCAAGGTATAGATGTGTTATTAAGGTATATATCAAGGTATAGATGTGTTATTAAAGAAGAAAAGTAATCACCTATGAATTAATGTTAGGCGATCAATTTTGGGGTAGGTGCGCTCAAGACGACTTATCCCCAGCTACCTTGTCACTTTTGACAAGCGTGTACTGCTGCTATCCACTCATATGTGTTTAGCTCAATCCTCCTATCTTTATAATGCTATGTCACTCAGTAATTGCATCCTCAACATATTTTGTTCCCACCATTAAATCTTTTTTTTAGTTTTGAAAAACCCGAAATAAAAAGTGCAGCGTATCGGGTGCCCTGCAATGTCGGTTACCAAGAAGAAGTTATGCAGAGAACGCCTATGATGTTTGCTGCCTTACTTGTTGCGAGGTTGAACGAACTCAACTATTACAAGAAGAATCGCCTTCTCTCATTAGTTAACTTACTAGCGAGACTTTTGATGCTTTCTCGTGGAAACAACGGGATAATGTAAGAGTTCTTCCACACAACATAGCCATCATCTTGAGGAACTCGGACTGCATTTGTGTATATCATTTTACGGAATAAGACCTTCTCCTGTGAAAAAATTAGGCATAACAGAATCCATTTCATGGCTGTTTCAACTGAATAATGTGTAAGAAAAAACACTTTTTAGCTTAATTGCAATTCTTTAGTATTATCATAATTATCATAATTATCTTTATATTGTTATCATTACCATAACTGTTACCATTGTAATATCATCATTACCATTGTCATTTCAATTGCTGTCATTAGTCGTATCGTTGTTATTATTATTGTTATTATTGTTATTGTTATTATTATTGTTATCATTATTATTATTATTATTATTAATGCTATTATTATTAAACAACAACAAACATATGAAACATATGTATGAACTGCGGTTATGAGACGTATATGTGAACGATCCTTCGCAGTAAAGCACTATTTGAGCAATAGTGAAAATCAGACCTGAAAAAAATTTCAGGCCTGTACGGGATTCGAACCACTGACCTCTGCGATACTAGTGCAGCGCTCTACCAATTGAGCTAACAGGCCAACTGGGAGCAGGCCATCAAATTAATTCGACATAAACCCGTAGATGATAAATCAAACAACAACAAACATATGAAACATATGTATGAACTGCGGTTATGAGACGTATATGTGAACGATCCTTCGCAGTAAAGCACTATTTGAGTAATAGTGAAAATCAGACCTGAAAAAAATTTCAGGCCTGTACGGGATTCGAACCACTGACCTCTGCGATACTAGTGCAGCGCTCTACCAATTGAGCTAACAGGCCAACTGGGAGCAGGCCATCAAATTAATTCGACATAAACCCGTAGATGATAAATCAAACAACAACAAACATATGAAACATATGTACGAACTGCGGTTATGAGACGTATATGTGAACGATCCTTCGCAGTAAAGCACTATTTGAGCAATAGTGAAAATCAGACCTGAAAAAAATTTCAGGCCTGTACGGGATTCGAACCACTGACCTCTGCGATACTAGTGCAGCGCTCTACCAATTGAGCTAACAGGCCAACTGGGAGCAGGCCATCAAATTAATTCGACATAAACCCGTAGATGATAAATCAAACAACAACAAACATATGAAACATATGTATGAACTGCGGTTATGAGACGTATACGTGAACGATCCTTCGCAGTAAAGCACTATTTGAGCAATAGTGAAAATCAGACCTGAAAAAAATTTCAGGCCTGTACGGGATTCGAACCACTGACCTCTGCGATACTAGTGCAGCGCTCTACCAATTGAGCTAACAGGCCTGAAATTTTTTTCAGGTCTGATTTTCACTATTGCTCAAATAGTGCTTTACTGCGAAGGATCGTTCACATATACGTCTCATAACCGCAGTTCATACATATGTTTCATATGTTTGTTGTTGTTTAATAATAATAGCATATGTGAACGATCCTTCGCAGTAAAGCACTATTTGAGCAATAGTGAAAATCAGACCTGAAAAAAATTTCAGGCCTGTTAGCTCAATTGGTAGAGCGCTGCACTAGTATCGCAGAGGTCAGTGGTTCGAATCCCGTACAGGCCTGAAATTTTTTTCAGGTCTGATTTTCACTATTGCTCAAATAGTGCTTTACTGCGAAGGATCGTTCACATATACGGCTATTATTATTGTTCTCATCCATTTGAATTCGAAACAACGGTTGGCCATATCCTTCCTTTTTTAACTTATAAGTGAAATGGAAGAAACAGCAGAAGACAGGAACCACGCAATATCTCACAGAAATTGTTCCGTCAACATCAATTACCCCTTACCTCTTGGTCAGCTACAAATCTGTTGACTTTATGATGAAAAATTCGGTTGTGGTATTCTGCCAGTAGTAGAGTATTTCCCGGATTCTTGCGAATCAATTCCGCCAATCGCTGACAATCGCAGAAAATGACCTTAGCCACAGGCAAATTCTTCCACTTGAACAGTTTTTCCACTTTGATAACGAAGCCCTTCCTCTTCAGCATGTCTTCCACTGAGTCATATGGTTCTTCTATGATTCCTCGTTCGTCAACATAATGTACCTTGGGAATCTTTGGCGTCCAACGAAAAACGCACCATCATTAGAGTAATATTTAACTCACATATAATTAGAGTAACAGTTCCACAGTATATAGACAATGATTGTGGCTATCAAGAATGAGCCCTTTAGTACATCAGAAATTAAAAGATTTTTCTCCTTTGCCTTTGTTTTTCACGAGGCAGACTTCCAAACCCCACAACTCAAAGGCTCAACCACCCTAAACAGACAAAAAGTTTGATGTCACACTAACAAATATTACAACTTTTCACTCAGTGAACAAACGGCATAAAAATAGAAAATTATTCTTGACCGTCAAACGCTCGCTTTTTTTGCCTACAGCAATTCCACGGCCATGTGACTAACAAAATACAAAAACGACAAAGGAATTAAAGAATATTCCCAAGTGGAGCCGGCAGTGACAAGTATCTTTTCGTGACCTAAAACCACTCTTGGTGGAAAATATTTCATTCCAAACTCCAAAATCCCTGGCTACTTACTAACTGAAGAAACAGCTTTCCAAACTTACCAGACTTTCGCCTTTCCAACGTATCAAGAGAATTGCCATAAATCGATGAAAGCTTAAAACATTCGCTTACCTAGATAGAGCGCTTTTCGATTGTATGTTGTAATAACAAAACCATCGTTATCACAAAGACAAAATTGAAAAAAAGGAGAACTTAAACAAAAACTAAGTCAACTGCCCAAAGTGCAAGATAACATGGGCAACCAAGGTCGCGATTGGTTTTAGTTTTGCATCTGTTTGGTTGAGAGAATGGCCCGATTTTTTATGGAGAAATCACAGCGCGAACGAAGTAAAGAAAAAAAAAATACAATCTCTGATTACTTTCGGTACTCAATTGTTGATTGCTCTGTGAGATTATCCAATATGCTGACGACGGACGACGTAAACACTTCTTGATTTTTAAATATATGCATTGAAAAAAACATGTAAAAAATAATTGTTTCCTGCAGACCTACCTCAGGCTCCTTCACGTGCTCATATATAATGTTTGCAATGGATTCCCTGAGATCAAAAAATGGCGGACCACCACCTTTTCGTAATTTCAGTTCCAGATCAAGCTTAGTGCGAAACATTCTGCCGAGCATTCTAGAACAGCGACAACAATAATAAACAAAAGTTAATATATTAGAACATTATTGTTTAAATATCTTAGGAGGAAATGTTGTAAGAGGAAATCGCCCACAGTTATCTTTTCTTAGTACTAAATAAAGGTACCATCACAGACTTAAACCTGCCCTGTGGTTAGCAAAAGGGTTAATTTTTGCATCCAGCCCGTGATTTACAAACTTTTCGAGTTTTATCCCAACGTCTTGCATAGGTTATGACGTCGGTGAACGGATAGAAAGTGCGATCTATTGATTAAAGATCCTACACATTGATTTTTCCCTTTAACCTGTCCCGAATCACTAATTGTACCTTGGTTATACCTTAGTATTGTTTTCTTATAAAAAGTCCCTCGCTGATCTCAAATTATACATACCTTATATCGGTAAGGCTACTATCCCACTCTGGCATTGCATGAAAAGGCAGTGGAGCTAAGTTTTGTATTACAAGTTCTCCCACTGTTCCATCGTTTAGTTTGGAAATGTTGCAGAATATTTTCCCAACTTTGCGTGAGATTTGGAACTTGGATGAGTCAATATTGACAAAGCATGAAAAATACATGCTGAGTGGGTCGCTGTAAGGATGTCAGAAAAAGAAAGGAGATAAATGAACTTTTAACAAATAGGAAACAGAAGAGAAACAACAGAAACAAGAGAAACAAGAGAAACAACAGTCTTGAAATGCTGATCGGATGAGACAGAGGACATTTTTAATCAACTTTGATAATTGCCCCGGGGATATTAAATTGAAATTGAAATTATTAAAAAAAGGCTTATTAACTTTACCTTAAAGTATTAGGATTTCATTGATGACGGATTTTTTTGGCAGGGCTGGTTTCTTTGCTTCGGCTTTGTTGTACGTACAAAATAAAATTTCATTCAGCTGATACGTGCGTTTTTTTTTTTAGGAACAGTACACATTTTCCGGGCTCTATAACAAGGTAAAGCCGCGGGGGATGTTGGGAGAACGCGAGAAAGGCTTATAAATCACGTGCCGAAGACAAGTGATTCATAGACTTTTCGTTCTATTACTTTTTGTGACATAACTAGTTACATGTGGGCCCTATAACCTGGTAAAGCATCCGCTTGGAAACTGAATTGACCAATCAGACGATTTGTACTATGTTTATCGCGTTATCAAGTTCGTTGACGCCAGCTGAACATTGTAGTGAGAAACATGAACGTCCCTACAAATGTATTTGACAATGTAATTTGAAAATAAATTTTCATATTGCAAATTCTCCACCTTTTGACAACTGTGCATAGCTTGTGATTTCTCTTAAGCTTGCAAATGAGAAGATCATTTAGAGTTTATTTTTAATAATAAATAATTTAAAGTCAACAATATCTCTTTGTTAATCAATCAAAAGCTTAACTTTTCCAGCGAAGATTTTGCAAGGCTCATAACATCGTTACAATCTTCACGTAGTGGTGCTAACTGATCGCTGCTGAAGCTTTGCACATCCCAAAAGTGCTACCTACCCCGTGGCCCCCTCGAAGTCTATTTGGACTCCTGTTGGAGACTCAGCTGGCTGGCTGATCTTCATTGCCTTCGCTTTGCACATGGTGGAGTCTAGTATCTCAAGCTCTGCAGAATAAGAATGCATGTTCTCCACCACTTTCATTACCTATCAAAAAAGGAAAAAACAACAACAATGACTAGATGAAACGTAAATGATTACAAGGTCCTTGGTCTTAGCGATGTCCTCACTTCGAATGCATATCGCGACGTTTCAATCGTTATCTACCTTTATAATATCAGTTTTTATTGCACATCGAAATCAGCAAATGGTTTAACGCGTCATTTTATGATTTATGTGCTTATCTATTGTTCTTGTTCTTCGCCACAATGACGAAATTGGACCAAAAGTGACATTTTGCATTCCAGCTTTCAGTTCTGGTGTTCAAAATCCCTCCACTGTCATCACAGAACTGGCCTAAAAAGATGCACCAGGTTTGGGATCCCATTGCGCTTGGCTGTGGCGCAAATGAGCATCACATGGGTGCCAAGTCAATAATTGATAATAACTTGACAAAACATAATGCACCTTTTACCTTTATTAGTTGGCATTTCTCGTCGGATTCAACCACGGTGAAAGTCTGTCTTGCAAACAGACCAAAGTTTTCGACAGGATCAACCTGTTCAACACTCTGCACAGTCTCGTCTCCCAGCCTCACTGGTTCACAATTGATGACTGATATCAAATCTATGGACGATATCCATATCGTGGATGAACAGTTAAGCTCATTCCAGTCTTCTTCGCGTAGATGGAAAGTCACCACGTGGGTGTTATCATCATATCTTAAGCTGTTGTAAATTACTGGAGAACTAGGCGGTGAGGTAGACAGCCACTTGCATAGAAAGATAACATGGATAAATGCATACATGAGTACAAAGAAAACAATAAATAAGTAGTTCTGTGTATAACCTTTTCATAATTTAATCATTTATTACTTGCCAGAGGAAAGGTATTACGTAATAAGATGTTATAAGTTTGACAGAGTGATTTTGTTTTCTCACTTGCAAGGTAGCCTCTTTGGGACTGTTGCGTTCTCTCCTGATGCAAATCATTGGCTTTGGTGTTCCCTTAAACCAAGGCACGACGGCAAACTTGATGCTAACTTTTATTTCAACGATGGGCTCTGTAGTTGTAGACGAATAAAATGATTTGTTGATAGGGATTAAAAGGTTCTCAAGAATTTATCTAGTTCCTAAGTTGTGACCTCGAATTTCATCTACAATAATCTCTTTACGGGAGAGGTATGTTCCTGAAACTATATCATCGTCATCTTCTTCGTAAAAAGGCATATTTATATAAAAATTCACGAGTTGGCGCAGGTTAAAATGCTAATCGAATCGTTTAAAAATTTTACTCATATGCGCCAAAAATTCGACTGTGGACGCCGTCATTTGGAAAACAACTTAGTAACCTAGCTACTCCTGCAATCCACATCGTCGGGTTTCACCAACAGCTCCTGGTTTAGATCTGGACCTTTCAAAATAAATAACTAGATTATGATTCGAGTTTTGAATCAAATCATATAAAACAAGTGCCTTTTTGGATTAGCCCGAGTATTTCGAGTAGATCGCATACTTTGCGGCGTAGATGCAGCAGAGGAGATGTTACCGCCTGGTGATCTCGTTACCAAACGTTCACCAAATCCTTACCTGCTTTTTTCCCCAAAGATGCCTTTAACATATTCCAGGATAGTCCGTATCTCCTCTCAAAATCGGCTGGCAGCTCATTTTCAAGAACGTCAAATATCTCGGTGGCTAAAACGCAACATGATAAGCAACCCAAATTGAGCGTCAATATTTCGTGTTCATAAAACCAAGAGATGACATCAATTCCTTTTCTTCGTGAATTTCCCAAATCAAAATTGTGGAGAGTTACTCTGTCCATTTGCTGTTGTTAAGACAAATGTAGATAAAATACGAGGGTATTCTTTTTCAATAGAAAATTCACTATCAAAGAGCTAAAAAGTTGTGAAAGTTGGGAAATTGTAATACATTAGGAACAGCCCATAATTAAGGAAGGTTTTACCTTAGGCCTCTAAAGCAAACTGAAAATTACAAACCTAAGCGGTGTTGATTACAATTAAGATAATGATAATAGAGATGATTACAAAATACTGGAAATGATAAAGGAATAAGTGGTTCTCTAAAAATTCGCAAACTTTTCCTACATTGCAAGTGGATTTCCTTACAGGGCGAGCTTTACCGATTCGTATCTCAACATCGTGAAGGTATAAAAGAACTGGCTTAAGAACTGGAACTCGAGGTAGTTTCTTAAGGTTTCCTTGGCACAACAGGACTGACCGATCTATATTTTCAGTACTCGAACGGCATGAACACGCATACGCTGCGAGCTAACATCTAACTTAAAAATTGATATGACCTTCTCCCTTGAAGAGTGGTTGTGCCTGATGTATAATTCGAAGCAAGGTCAGAGGCGAAGGCGAAGTGACGCCAATGGAATGAATGATCTCATTCGATAGATTGAAGCAACGCTCTGTGAGACGCAGCAGTGCTTGGATAACGTCAGTGCCTTTATCTGAAATTGCAAAAAAGTATTTGTAAAATTGCATGAGTCACAAGGTGAGGTTAACTTGCCACAGTAACATGCACCTTAACAACAATAATAGTCATAATAATAATGAAGAGTATTTCTATAGCGCACAACTCCAATAAATTGCCCGTGGTGCTTTACAACAAATAAAAATTAATTATAAACAAACTACATTTACTAATATTCACTAACAAACATTTTTAAAAGATAAGTTTTCAAAACGCTTTTAAAAATGTCAACAGAAGAACTCCTACGTATTGAAAGAGGCAAAGAGTTCCACGATCTAGGAGCACATACTGCAAACGATCGATCTCCATAAGTTCGCATTTATGAAGATGGTTCTACAAGGTCGCCATTACTAACAGATCGCAAAGAATAAGAGCTCCTACGATAACAAGCTGGAACTTGTCTCAGCTCTTTAAAGGAGGCCACTCAGAATATCTCGATTCTCCCTGGTTAGGACTCCGATCCAAACAGAAGTTTCCCCCCCCTTTCACCCACCTTCCGGTAGTTTTTGGCGGTTTCAATGCTTTCTCTTATTCCCAGGCAAAGACGAGGTACTTGCTCAGTATAACCAGAGGTACGTGAAAATGTGCCCTCAGTACGCCATAACTAACCTAATGTCAATAAATTCCTTTTAGTATCCGCCTTAACCCAGCAAAGAGTCTCTTCTGTAGAGTCCAATTTGTCAGGAAGTTTTCTACACCGAACAAAACAAAACAAAAGAAAAAAAAGAAGAAAAACAAATAAACAAAAAACATTAATGCTAAGTGGTATAACGGAAGCCTCAGTCAAAGACCTTAATCCCTGCTGCATGAAAACTGATTGAAGATGTTAACGCGGGTATGATTAGCAGGCAGAAAGAATGGACAAACTCAGAGGGCCCCCTACCATGAAATCACTGTGAATGCTGTGCGCGATAAAAAATCATACAACTGATTTTTTTCTTTGGGTATTTGGAGGGGTTTAATGTTTGACCGGGAGGAAGTGTTTACCAGGATGTGGGCTTTGACGCCTGTTGAAAAGAATTCATATTCATAACATAACCAAAGTAAAGTGCGCGATCTGATTGGTCAATTCAGCGTCCACCATTTGCCCATGGTTGTCGCTGCTGATGTGAGCAAATGCAAAGACTAGTTTTCCGCGCGCGCTTGTTTTTCCTGGTCACGTGAGATTTGTTAAATAAAAGAAAACCCAAGAAGCTAGAGTGAGTCGCTCTCGGCTATCGCCTTGCGCGACTCTTACGCTTCTTTCGTGCGTAGCAACCTCCAACGTCCATCCATAACTCAATAATGTACGCTGTGGTGTTAAATATATGACCATATGTTGAGCCTTAAATGTTTCAAAAGATGGCGGAAGAGCTGCCTCAGTTAAACAGGCCAGCACTGACTGTGATACACATGACTGCACAACTAATCCAGCACACTGCGTCTAAATGTAATGATTATTTCAATAGCTTAGCGTACTTGCTTCCCAATTCGAGATCATCAGCCAGCTTCAAGCCGAGAACTGTCGGGAGAAGTTGCAACGGAACACCAACACATCTGTCGTAGTACTTCTCTATACTATCACATTCACCGCTCCATAACATGCTTGATGTGAACAACAGAGAAGTATTTGGCCTGAATGTAATTTGGAATATAAAACAGGTATTACTCAGATTTCTAGATACCCCTTGCGTATCGGCATTATAAACTAGTTAATTTATCTTCCGCCGAGGGCTTACTTTGAATCTATTTAAAGAGGGCTTACTTTTTTATCTTAGATGGTCGTTTTGGTTTTGTTTGTTTTGGTTTTAGTTTTTTGTTTTTTGTTTTTCTTGTATTAGCGTTATGTCGTCAAGGGCATAATCTAACGAGACAAACAGCAAAATATCACAAGGGTAAAGAGAAGAAGGCTTTCGGTCCGATCTAGGCCTTTGGATATGCTAATTTCACTTAAGCTATTTATGGATAGTTCCAGCGGTCCACCATATACGCCTGATGACATGTGTAATTAACAATTAAAATTAAGTTAAAAAATCAGGGATGGTTACAAAAAAGGGCACAGGATAATACAATTTTCAGTCTAACCAGACATTAGGAATCTGCTTTTCCTTGTACAAACTTGCATAAAATAAAAACCATTGTGAACGCCTTCTTTTGCCGCGAGGCGAGAGTCACTAAAAAGTTAGATAATTGTATATTGCACATGTCGCGCATCGCTTTTCGTTTCGCATACGGCCTTTTGCTCACTGAAAATGACTGAAAATGAAAAACATTCGTCTTCCCTCTGCGAATCTTGGTCGCGTGTGTGTAAGGTTGAGGTATTGGAGAAGAGCGATGAGATTTGTTCTTTTAGTATCAAACTGACGGTGATAAGAAACTACACAAGGAAACCACATTGCTTTAGACCCTGAGCCAAAAATAACTTTAAACTGTTATCGACATATCTCAGCCAACGCCCTGATTTCCCTTCGCTGTCACCTTATGATCTCTTGGATAACAAGAATGAAAGGAGTTCACCTCAACAGCCTCAACAAGATCAACAGTTGTTGCGGCAACGATAACGATGGAAATGAGGACTAAAAAAAAAGCACTTACACTTTTAACCTCGGGGAACAGCAGACCAGGACATTCAACAAACCAATGTGATCGCTGAGATTACTTGTATCGATTACGTCGAACAACACCTCTGGCGGAAAACCACTTGTACACAAAGTAAGCCCATCACCTGTCCACAGAGTAGCCTAAAATTACATTTGGTCAAAGATAATGTTATTCAGTAGATGACATACGCATACTATAAAAAATCACAAAAAAAACTTCCAATACCCCCAATTAAAGCAAATGACATTAGAAATTAGTGAATATACGCTATACGGCAACAGCTAGCTATCGATAGTTCATCCAGAGTACCCACTGGACTCTACGTGAGACTGAAAAATACTATGCTGCATATTTATTAAAGAGAAAAGTATACTAAATCTACAAGTAGTATTTGGTCAAAAGCTCCAGGATCTAATCATACGCAGTAAAGAACTTGATGGATCTTGAAACCAAACCTAGATAAGGAACAGACCATCAGGTCAAGGCCTGTAGATAACCATTTGGTTTTACGACCTAAAGAGCGAAATAGCTAATGAGTGTCGCACGTGTTACTTACATCAAATATATAGTAGCACAACACGCGGTACGAATAAAGCCGCTAAAATAGCGTTAAAATGACCCTATGCGACAAGCGGCTACAGAATAAAGGTAAGGACACCTAACACGTCATATTCCTCGTTTTTGTTATCCTTTATTTTTTTATTCTATTTTTTACACTTATGCTTAAAATTTAATCTTAATATATTAGGTATTCTTGTTAATAACCTTTAGACCCCCAAATCGCACACAGCATGCTTGGGGCGACAGCGGTTAAATGAGTTCCAACTCAGCCTCTATTTGTTTTTATTTGACTAATCACAGCGTACCATTTTCTGACCTTACTTGGTTAAGAGTGTACTAACGTATCTGTGAAAACAGAATTCACCTTCAGATTTGTTTGGTGATTCTTATATTGCTCCTGAAATCTTTTTATCCAGACGGCCAGCTTTTCCTTGCAAACATCAGTACATGATCTACCTTGTTTGAGGTCTTTCCTGGAAAAGAAAAAAAGGGCTTACAGATAGCTGTTATCATTTCTTATAAATGAATGTCCGCACAAGTCGTTGACTAATGACGGGAATGTTGCTGGGCGACAATATTCCAAGCGGAAGATGAACAGGGAGGGTTGCACTTGAATGAACCTCAACATAAATTTGGATTAAATAAACGAGAAAAAGAAGAAGAAACAGAAGCCTTATTGCTAGTTACCTTTCCAGTGGTGGATAACCCACAAACGCACAGGAACTATAATGCTGCCTCCACTTGTGAACGAATGGACGAATCAATGTTGGATTTGTTTTCTCCGACTCATCATTCGTGGAGCCTTCTCTAAACCAGTGTTGTATTTCCGTGTAGAGTGGATTTGTCGCGGCAGGTTCCACAAAATTGTCTAGTTCCTCTTCATAGATCTCCATCACCATATGAGTTAGTAGAGAAAGGCACTGAGAATCCTCACAAAACCCTATACTTCCTTTAGTGTCCTCTAGCAGGTTGTTTCTTTCCTCTTTAACACTTTTCACCTCGAGATCGAGATCTCTCCAGTCTTTCCATATATCTCGACATTCGCGGAGAACGTCGCCATCCTGAAACTTTAAGATATTTTCGTCGCTGTCAAAATTCTTCTCCGACAGTTCACTGAGTACTTTTCGCAGTCGATCAAAGTCGGCCACTGACAGTGCTAGGTTATACCAAATATTCCACAAGAAGTCTACATCAGCAGGGACATCAGAATTTATAACACTAGCGACTTCTAGGAGCACAGCATTGCGAGCTATCACTGACGGATCATAGTCGTTCAAATGGAAACTTAAACTCTTCGGACGTTCGTGTGGTTTTCTTAGAGATAACTCAGACAAACTGCATAGGAAACTCCTAACATCGCCGCACGCTAAAAGCAACACATCTACATGTTGTTCTTTCGATGTGCCCAACAGCTCCGCGATATCTCGGGCTGGTGTGTTTCCCATCGCGTACGAGTATAAACCTTCTGGATAAAGAGTTATTCCCATCGGATTATGAAAACTTAGGTTAGGAACACCTTGCTTGTCGTATTTTGTCATGTTGATAGTTAGCGAAGCAGGATAAATTGCGACAAATGATGTCTTTTAGAGTTGTAAATAAGTTTCACTAATTTCAATTCTGAGAATCATGGAAACGGGACTAATTCTGAGAATTTAGCTCGAGAGAGACCTGGGTTGCACAAAGACATCACCGGAAGTAACCGGAAGTAAGGTGAACCATATGATTTATTTTATTCCTGAAAGTCGTCAAACAAGGAAGTTTTCAGGCAAACATAATTCATATTTGATTTGTATTTTTAGTTTGATCTAAAGACTAAAATATCTACAGTTTTATACATTTTTTCCTCTTTAAACTTGGTGTAAGAATTAGCTTTTTAACACGCAGGCACATTGTAGAACCTAGACCGCCGCGAACAGGATTCGCAGAATTTGTCTTCTTAGTTCCAATCATTCCATGTACTTGCCTGGGCAAAACACTTAACTTTCACGATACGTCTCCCCAACCAGGAGAGGTATCGTATACCGAAATAGGTACAATCGAGTTGTCACGAAAGCCTGATGAAATTCTTGGTTGGAAACCTTGCAATAGACTGGAATCCCACCCAGAGGGGAGTAGTAATATGTATTCCTAGTCGCTTCACTGAAAAAAAAACAAAAAACAGAAAAAAAAAAAAAAAAAAAAACGGCGTGATCTCCGGCTGGATGGGCCATTTGGCTCGAGTAGAGACTTTATCTCTTACCTTATCTTTTCTTATATCTCATCAGAGCCACTGTTAGAAAGACAGCACTGGGCACGAGAGACAGAAAATGTAAAAGTTATTTTTCAATGTCGCTAAACCAATATTTTGGAGACAAAAAACAGAACAAAGGAAATGACGTTGACGGACTTGGAGAAAAAATGGTGCCATTGAGAATCGAACCTAACACCTGATTAGTATTTCGGGCGCTCTACCTTTGAGTTATAGGAGACTCTTGGCTAGCAAAGCGCTTTAACTATGTCCATCGTGAAAAAAATCAGTGCTTACTGCGAGGACAAATCTATCTCAAATCTGTTCATGGAGGTAGGAGAAAATCATAGAGAAAATTAACACGCTAAGTTCTGATGGCATCATTTATTACATCCATTTTGAAATCACTTGTGATCCTTGCAATCTGATTGGCTCTCTCCGGTGTGAGTTATTCACAAATCGAACCATTTTATGCTCTAAATCGCATTTCCCCCCCCAGAAAATGAGAGATTTTTTATTAAAACCCAACGACCAACCAAGTTTCAAGGCTTCTTTAAAGAAGCTAACCACCTTGCAGGATCAAAGGCTCTGTGAGCCAACTCGTGAATTGGATAAGCCAATGTAATTTGTGTCGTCAATAGAAATGGGTGTTTGATTTCCATACTAAGGTATGAATCGTTAGACTGGTAAATGAGCATTATGAGGAATATGATGCGAAACTAAATTAGGCCTCGAAGACAGAAAATATGGCCTGATTAGGAATTGGTGCAAGACAACCACTGTTCCAGATTTTACTGTAAAGGTTTGTGGAATGAAAGTTCAAAAGGGTGCTGTTTTGTTTATCTTAAAACTATTGTTCCAATATTGAGCTCACTATTTACTTGTGATGCAAGCATAGGGATAGGCATGTAAAAGCTTATACCCTGGATGGAACGCACGGACATAAGAATAAGCATATATGCATAAGATTATCAAAACGTTGCCTTCTTTTATGCTTATACTGTCTAGTTAAGACTTGGTTGGCATAAACGTAAGGATAAACAAAAGCGAAAATCTTTCAGGCAATCAGCAAGCACTATACTGCTTATACCAACCATGTCCCTATTTAACATAACGTCGACTGTGCGCTTGTGCTCATGTTTATGTTGCAGCTGAGCCCACCTACACATTAGCTTATGTTTATGCCTATGCTTGTGTTGCAACTGAGTACTACCCTTGAAGCCTGTTTCGCACTTCTGAGATAATTATTAGCACGAGGATGAAAAAACAAGTACAAGGATGTTCACACCACTCTAAATTTTGTTTTTCGGAATTCTTATTGTTAGTCAGCGGATACTCAAAACAAGGATTTTTTCTTAATTTTGGGAGTCAATTCCTTGAAATGTAAGGATCAAGATTTCCGCTTTTAAGAATTTTATACTCTCCAATGAAAGTTCCTCAGTTTAAGAATACCACCATTAAAAATAAGATTTACATTCCTTGTTTTAAGAATTATGACTTTGAATTCTCATTTTAAGGGTATTTCCACTATTGAATAAATATCTCAAATCCTTGCTTTTAGCAAGTATTCATTCTATGTAGAAAGGTTCTTCTTCCAACTAGATTTATGATAAATGCTTGCCAGAATTTCAGAAATATCTGTGGAATTGTGCTTGTCAAATTCCCAAGGGAATATAACTAAATATAATTTGAAAAACGTTTTTACATTAATTTTTCTTTCAACACACTCAACATCTGTGATTCTTCAAGAAACAAGACCACAGTTTTGAGTGTTCCTAGTTTACCCTAAATATAAAGCATTAGGAATATCCTTGTGGCATCTAATTCACAAAAATTTTTAATTTCAAATGACAATCAAAGTGGTTGTCAAAATAAATCATAAATTTATAACTTCCAGAAGAATAAGCATGGAATGGAAACTGCTACCATTTGTAATTTTTATTTACAATCATGTGATTATTATACAAAAAATTACTGAACCAGAGTAAAGAATCTCAAACTAAATATAAACCACTTGTTGACAGAATTATAGTCATACACCAGCAAGGATAATCATCCTTGTAAAGGGATTGTTGTTGTGACTGTCAACTTATTATTGTTTTCATCTTCAATATGATTCAAAAGAAAAGTTTCTGTATCAATTTCTTGAAGAATACGTCGTAGGTGTAGAGCCTCTACGACGAACATTTAGGTACAGGCAAATCTGTAGCAAGATTTTTAACAAAGGGAAAGAGTAATCTTCAGTATGATTCAAAGGAAAGGCTACTATACCTATTCCTTGATGAATTTGTGTTTGTCATGAAGCCGCTATATACTGTTTATTTTAGTATTAATTGGTAAATATGCATAAAGATTTTTATGGAATAGTTAAAATTGCAGCATATTAAGTTAACATGTAGCTGTGCCATTTCTTGAAGAGTTGGTGTTAGGTATAAAGCCATGCCACTTTGCTGTTAATTTGATATACATCAAATGAAGTGAGGTGTAACTTAAGTCTTGCTTTAAAATAAAACTTGCTGCTGTGCATGTATCTTAAGTTCAAAATAATGTAAAACATTTTAAAGAAAGTACAATTTGGGTTTATTATGTCAGATTAAAAGTTGTTGTTGAGTTTGTAGTATGGCCTGGCTAACCTGTGTTACATACACAAAATATTGATAGAAAGAACCACTTCCTGGAGTTAAGATCCTTGTCTCAAGGACATAGGGATGATGTATTATTTAACAATCTTTCAGAAGTAATTACTCTCTTTTGAGATCTCTACTTACTCATTTTGAAAAAAATAGGTCTTACCATGAGAAACTTTAGTCACCTTAAAGTAAGGACTCTGTTATCAGTTTTTGGCAGTATTTATCACTCACTCTTAGTGCATATATATTCCTTGTTTTGAGAACTGATAATTACACTCATTTTGAGTGATATCAATCCTCATCTTTAGAACTTCCTGTTCCTCACTCCAGGACGCAATTTTAAGAAAAAAATCCTTAATTCAAGGTATCTGGAAACATACATTACAAACTTAACGGTGCAGTAATAACATACACATACACAGTGCGAGTTACACCATTGAAGAAACATCATATCGATTGATTGAACTTATGCTTAAGCTTCTTTCGCTGCATTTCCTACTTGTGAACCACTTTCTAACGTTGATACAGCTCCAGGAATACCAAACAAGCCTCAAACAAGTCACTTAACGAGCAGTTGGCCGTGAGCGACACTTCAAAATCGGATTATCGGCGAGCAGCGACTCGAGTCGTTTGAGCCCGCAGTTGAAATTACCAAAAGATCAGCGTTTTAAATGTAAAATTTATATTTATATAAAGTTTCACACATAACTCTTAGGACGTGTCGATGGCCTTACGGTAAAAAGGAGTGCGATTTGAGCGAATCACTTGGTGGCGATATAGGTGGTTCATATCCACCGTCCTCAAGTAAAGTTCGCACATTACTTAACTTGCCTTCTTTGTTTGCTTTGTTTTCTTTTTCGGACACAATAATCATTTTCCTGGATGTATACATTTAAAAATAGAAGTATTGATGCCATAAATGAAATATACGCTGCAAGAGATAAACGTGTATTCGGAGATTGGGCAAACTTTAATCAATTCACAAATGAAAAACGTATACTTTTTTACTCTTTCAAGATTATCATTGGCTTCTTTTTCACCCCAACCATATTCTTAGCAACAAAGGTCGCCATTTCGTTTGTTTATCACTTGCCAAAAACTATCAAATACATTCAGAAGCCTAAAATAGAAAAAAGTTTACAGGAATCGACCAATCGAGCGAGCGAGCGAGCGCCATTCATCACATGATCCCTACAACTCATTCTTGCGCATGCGCAATTCACGAGTTAAAAATGAGAGTCAGCGTTTGCAGCTTTTTACAAACCAGCTGAATAAAATATTTGCACAGACTTAAACAACTTGTAGTGAGCAAATGAATTTTGCGATTGCAAGATAGATGTGAACAGAGTCATTCACCGTGAAATCCGATTCACCTTTTTGAGACAAGATTATAGGTGTTTACGCACGACACAATCGATCTCAAAGTTACATCCACCCTATGGGATTTTCGTAAGCCTGTAGAGTCTAGGCAGCTGTCGAGGTTTGATCCAGACGTAAACGGCCTCTTATTGTTTCCACTAACTTTTGTACTCAACTTCCAACAAAAGGTCTGTCGGATCTTTAAGAACTATCTCGGACCCATCTCGTCCGTGAGAGACGTCTTGACATTATAGATGTTGGTATCTATGGCTGCGCTGACACGCCCTTTGTCTGTTAGGAGAACCTTGATTGGTTGATCGTCTTTCAGGCGTCGAAACGCTTCCGAGTTTCCTTCGTGAGGTTAGACGATAATACAATTGCAAACGAGTATATTCTATCATACACGACGGATCTGTGTATACATTTTTTCGATATTTCACGCGGCCCAAAGGTTTTTTTTACGATATGACGTTTCTTTTCTTCCAAAAAAAGCATTATACGCTTTTTCGCCTCTACCCGTTCAACCTATACTGATATCGTCTACGACCTAACCAATAGAAGCACAAAAAAACAAACGTAACAGTTCTTCCTAACCCAGCTCACTTAATGCGTCCAGAGACAAGCTTTTTTTCTAAGTTTATTGCATTGGAAAATCCCGCTAATTCTCGGATGTTATGTACAGTACTAAGAATACTGACTTAAATTCTAATCGGGATTACTTGGAACGCTGATAATAGAACACGCAAGATGTGTGCCTTAAATACTTCGTTATAGGTATGTCAGGAATAACTCTGGTATGAGAATTTCGAAAGTGATTCAGGTCTCTCTTTCAACTACTCCCTTTAACCCCATATTTTATTAACACTGCTACGGGGAGGGAGAAATGGACGCATGCCCTTACAGGTGTTTTCTACAAATAGTGTATTTGTGTCTGCACGGCAAGTCTCCTAGCAGGTGTGCTGCCCAAAACGATACCTGGAAGAAAAGCTAATTCAAGATTTTGGGAAACACTTGATTCTGGAGAATCATACTTTTTAGTTCAATATTCAGACTAAATTTTTCTCGATTGTTTTCTATTTTGGAAAATAACTATTGCCATTAGGACTTATACTAGAACTGAGGTAAATGAATTTAAAACTCTGCTTACATAAGAATAATCAGCATCCTTGATTACACTTTAGGGTAAAATGCTAACTAAAAGATCAATTGAAGGACAATTTTGTGTCAAAGAGTTTCAAATAAACTGCGAAAAAATCACTGTTCTTGAAACTTGTTTCTTTTGTTTTGTGCTTTTCATAAGTTTACACCGCAATCGGAAAATTCATATTTACACCCTGTTATTGAAAAATCCATACGTTACTGGAGGATCAGAACAAGATTGTGAAGGGGAAGAAAAACAAAATGCAAGAGCAATACGATGATAAAGACTAATCAGAAAATTAGCAAAATATGAATGGTCAGGAATAGAAGCGGCTCCTAAATATAAAGTTCCTTCCTGCCTGTTTCCTTTTCAAGTGATCGAATCTGTTAACGCCAGTAAAATATTTTTTCGGTTGTGTGATTGTTTATGATAGTCATCGTAGAAGGAAAGAAGAAGATTTCTCACACGTCCTCAGAGTTTCTTGTTACTTCCACACTCAGTTTTGTGTTTCTTCCAATACTTTTTCTGGCATGTTTTACCACAATAGCACACTTCTTTACATCCAAGGCACCTTTTTAAAGTTCCACTCCTGGAATGGCAAAAGGCGCACTCTAAACCCTGCAATGGTTCGGAGAGGCCCACAGAATGCCCTGAAAAGACAGATCTACCTACTGACGATGTGGCATCCAGATAGCACGGTTCTGCAGAACTAACAGCATTGAGCGGAGAACTTTCCGTTCCATGTCTTTCTTTGTCAAAAGCTTCTATATCAGCACCAAAAAGTAAAGAATTAATCAAGAGATGGGTGTGTTATGGAGTTACGAAATTACGTATTAGCTCTACGAATCAATTCAGGGGTGAGTGCGCTCATAGCTTTCCTTCGGCCACCCTGAAAAGTAAAGAGTTGTACCAGAGAAACTAAATACAGGGTGGGACTAATTTTCACCTCAACCACCTCAAGCCATGAAGTATCATTCAATCAATAACTAAATCTCACGAAAGAATAGCCGTGGTATATTAGTTACCCGTGATGTCTGGTGAAATTGTACCGAAATCTCGATTTCTTTACAAAAAAGTTGTGGTGAGAACGTACATGATCTTGGCTATCTTGTTCCTTATTGGGACAAATGAGCCAGCAATACATCAAATATTTTTGTTCGCACGTGATTGGTCTAATAGCACCATGTACCAAATATGCCCCAGCTAAAACTGGAGAATATCCGGTGATATACCTCAAGCTATATTCCCCTATGGCAAGTCTCCCTCTATATTTAGAATGTCATGCAAGACGAGAGAGCGTTTAGTGTTTGCTGTAAGAGACAGGCCACGTTTTTTGTTCAAAAAGTCGTACCAAAGAAAACTGAAAAGGGGACAACCCACGCAAAAAACGGTAGGCAGTTCGTTTAGATTTTTTCCCGCACGTTGCAAAAATATTTGAAGGATAATGTTCTGTTCCTCGCAGGATAATGTTTTGATAAGGTTCTATCCCTCGAAGATCACGGAATACCGCGAACTTTGCTTTCAGCATCGCATCTCAGAACAAATAATGTATTCGAACAAATACCCTTGCATTTTTTCGCACCACATGAAGGCTATTGATTATTGAACGTATTGCAAGTAACTTACTGGAGAGATCTTTGGAGCTTTCGCGTGGGAACAAAAGGGATATATACGAATTAGTCCATACACCAGAATCACCATCTTGAGGAACTCGGGCTGCATTTGTGTATAACATTTTACGGAATAAAACCTTCTCCTGTTGAAAAATAATTTTGATTTTAGCCATGTAAGCTGCCACTCCCAGTTTCAACTGAACAAAAAGATCGTATCCAGGAGTAATCGCCCAGATATTTCAGCTTAATTTCAATTATCATTATATTATTTATCGTTACCAACATCGTCATTGTAATAATCATCATGATCTTTATCATTAGCATTCCTCATCATTATCAGTATCACTGATTATCATCATCATTATTATTATCATTACCATAAGCATTCTTATTACTTTCAACTCCAGCATTTACTATTACTATCACTGCTCTCGTTTCAATTGCCTTCGCCAGTTTATGTTATCATTATTGCAATGTTATAAAACTGTTTTTAAGAATACCCACTAGTTATGATTCAACACAACCATAAACACACATCTAATGAATATGTGGCCAACATTTAAGCATATAAAATCTATAAAAACAATAGACCGCACTTTCTATCGGTTTACCGATGTAATGACCCACGAGAGATGTTTGAAAAACACGAGAAAAGTTTGTAAATCACGAGTGGAGGTGAGTGATTTACAAACTTTTCGAGTATTGCTGTTGGGAAATGTTGTCTATTGCTTAATTGTCTCACGTATTTGCAGAAACAAACTAAGAAGAGCGAATAACAAAAATGACAAAAGTGACCCAACCCCAAGATGGAATGAAGAAATACACAACATATTTGTAATAGTGAAGATATGTTGGCCAAACAAAGATCATACTTATTTGCTTGTTTCTCGCTAAATATGTCAATACATCAAATTCAAATATATCTAGGCGTTGTCTTTAATCCTCTTGATGATTTGATGTATTCGAGTAAAGTAAAAAGAAAATATCGACTGGAGTCTAACCAAACAAATATTTCAGAAAGACTAATTTCTTTCGAATTTTTTTATTAGATGCTACTAATGCAAGCGAGTAAAATCAGAGGCTCCTTGGAGCTACCTCACAGTATGTCTTAGGACCAAATTATTCCATAACGTGGTGAGAACTTTATATATTAGGCACTTAATAACTTTTGTACCATAATTCAACAGCGCGTTAAAATTCTGATTAATAAGACTTACGCCCAGGAGCGAAATAGCTCTCTCAAAAAGTGAGTTGTGTGTTCAAAAGAAAGGTTAAATCCAATGAAATTTGCAAGACCTCAAAAAGATGGTACATCAGCTACCAAATATGCGTAAAGCATAGCCGAAACGAATACGCGAAATCAAATTGGAGAATTCATAAAATCAAATGAAATCTTGAAAACCTCAGAACTTATTAAACAAGCTGCTAAATATGTTTAACATGTAGCCATGCATATGGCAGCAAAATAGATTCACGAAAGACAAAAATTAAAATCGCTCACTCGGTGCGACAAAATATTTCCATAACTATCGTCGAGTTTAGGACTTTAAATAAAGTTCGTTTCTTTCCAGTTGAGTATGTACTTTTCATCTTCGTTTTTGAGGTTCACAAAGATGTATTTTGATCAAGAATGGAGAAAAAAAAAAAGGAAAAACTAGTTTAATCAGTTGATTTTAGCGCACGGTCTGACAAAATATGTCCGTGTTTATGGTTGCGACTGTTTTCGTCGTCGATTTTAAGACTTTGAAGCCCTTTTCTTTCCAACAGAGTATTCTTACGCACATTTCCTCTTCGTTTGCAAGGCCCACAAGGGTGTATTTTGATAAAGGATGGAGCAAAAGGAATGGAAGAATAGCCCATTCATTTTAGCCTACGGCCCGACGACAGCCGCCATTTTATGTTGATAACTTCATACACACGTGCAAAAATTGAAGCCTCCACCCGCCCCAGATATACGAATAGAAGAAGGTAGCGCGACTATGAGCACAGAACAAAATCTAGTATGCGAGGCAGGGGACAACGCCTTTAATCCAAGTTTTAAAGCATAAATTAATTGTCTAGCAGATTGAAGAATGGAGTGTATGAGTGAGTGAGTAAGAAGGTAATCTTTCCATAGCGATACCTTAAAGCATGACTGATTTCATGCCATGAGTGTAAAACGGAAAATCGAATTAGACCAAGAAAGCTCAGCCTGAAACACTTCAAGCGTCCGACCTGTTACTCTATCAGTCAATCTTTTGACATCAAATAATATATTCTTTTAGAGTTTCGAGGATGCGTTAAAAACTAACTCAACACTATCAGGAATTGCATGGAATGAGTAGAGTAGTGATGCCAAGAACATCGCTTAACGTCAAACCTATACAAAGTCAGTTTAACCTGGATACTCCTTTTCTTTCCCTCAATATCGAGAGAACGTTTTCAGACTTTTCAACAACGATCCAATAAATCCTAGAACTTGTAGTCAATGAGGGATGGCTTGATGATCACGTGGAGTGAAGGAGATACTGTCAGATAATAGCCATCATCTAATCTCATTAATACATAAAATCCTATCTTACCTCCTGCTGAGCTAGAAGTCTGTTTACCCTATGAAGATAAATTCTGTTGCAGTAATCTGCAAAAAGGCTGGTGTCTCCCGGATTCTTGCGAATTAAATCTGCAAACCGCTGACAGTCACAGAATTTAACCTTAGCCACTGGCAAATTTTTCCACTTGAACATTTTTTCCACTTTGATGACGAAGCCCTTCTTCTTTACCATGTCCTCTGGTTCATATGGTTCTTCGATGATTCCTCGTTCGTCAACATAATGTACGCCTAACATCTTTGACATTCAACAAAAAAGTATAGCCGATGTGTTCAAAATTACCTTACATATTATTAGGATAACCTCTCCTCAGTAGGATGACCATAGCTAACAAGGAGGAGTTGTTCAATTAATCAAAGCGAAGATAGTTGTCCCATTTCGACCTATTTGTCGTGTTGTAACTTTTCGTGAGCTGTAACCTTTTTAGGTGGCAAATATCTCATTCCTAACTCCAAGCTCGAAAATCCCTGGTAACCTGCTTAAAAGCTATTTAAAGTTTCCAAGCTCTCGCCATCCACGGCCTCATAAGGATCGCAGTGGACCTGTAAAAGCTTGGAGACCTTCGCGTCACTCAAACAAGAATGTAAGATATCCAACAGGTCACAGAAGGAAAACGCGAAACACTTATTACTCTAATTTTTATGTATGTCTTTAAGATAAATTAAAAAAATGTTTTTTCAACTAAACCTACCTCGGGTTCCTTCAAGTGCTTATATATAATGTCTGCAATAGATTCTCTGAGGTCAAAAAATGGCGGACCACCTTTCCTTTGTAACTTTAGTTCCATATCACTCTTGGTGTGAAACATTCTAACGAGCATTTTAGAACAGCTAAAACAACAAGAAATGAATAAATTAAAACAATATTGTGACAAAGAATCACGAAGAGCTTTGGAGGGAATTAAGTGGTGGACAAGGATTACAGTTAATATCCAGATACCTTTTCCGGCTTAATTTTTTGCTTTGCGCATTTAACATTTAAGTAACTCGTAATGCATCGTAATGGAAAGTTTAGCCGGGCGAAATGTTTGATCAGCTTAACTACTATGCGCGCGTTGAATGTGAGATGATAATAGCCAGCGAGGCCGAGTTGGTCATAATCATCTCATATTCGACAGACACGAGTGGAATAATTGCTTTATTAAAAACGCCCCAAAATATAGACAGATCGTACAAATCTTATTTTGTAAGGACAAAAGGAATGTTGCAATATACAAAAACTTTTTCGGTTTAACTCGTCTTCCTGCGCACGCATGGTGTAATGACCAAGAACCCATGGTAGCTAAGCCAATGAAAATTCTTGAAATGCATTATCCAATAATCCAGTTTTTAATAATTGCATAAATCCAACTCGTTGATTTGATCCCCTAAATCTTGTTCAGGATTACAAGAAGCATGCGAACTCCTTAGTTATTCTTTACTTGTGTTCTCTTATGAAAAATCATTCGCTGATCCCATTTCGTACATACCTTTCATCAGTGAGTTTACCATCCCATTCTCGCATGGCATGGAAAGGCAGTGGAGCTGGGTTTTGTATTACACGTTCTCCCACTGTTCCTTCACTTAGTTTGGAAATATTGCAAAATAATTTACCGACTTTGCGTGAAAGTTGGAACTTGGATGAGCTAATATCGACATAGCATGAAAAATGCATCCGTTGTGGGTCACTGTAAGGATGTCAAAACAAGCAATAATTAGTTTTGAGCATTAAGAGATCATTATATACGTCCATGAAGTTTGGAAAGGAATTTTCAGATTCCAAATGTCTCTATTTATTGACAACTGCATACAAATTGTGATTTTTTTGTGGCAAATCAGCAGACATTTTGGAGTCATTTTCTTCCAAAGAAAAGCTAATGATTTAGAAATCTAAAATCAATGGTTTAGAGTCATCAGTATCTCTTTGTTAATTTATCTAAAGCTTAGCTGCTCTAGCAAAGATTTTCCGAAGCTCTTGAACCCTTCAAAGTTTTATTCATAACGTAGTAGTGCTTAAATGATCACTGCTGAAGCTTTGCACTTCCCAAAAATGCTACCCACCCTTTGGCCCTGTCGAATTTTATTTGGACTCCCGCTGGAGACAAATCTGGCTGGCTGATCTTCATCGTCTTCGCTTTGCAGATGGCGGAGTCTAGAATCTCAAGTTCTGCAGAATAAGAATGTATGTTCTCCTCCACTTTTAGTACCTATGAAAAACGAAAACAAACATTGAAAATGGAGACTAAACACTACAACCACTACATGAAACGCACATAGTCACAGGGTCCTACGTCTTTGCAATGTCCTCAGCCAGTTTTCATTGTACGTGGTCAAGATTAGGGACTGGTTTAAAGCGTCATTTTATCAATTGTGTGCTTATCCACTGTACTTATACTTTGCCACGATGACGAAATTAGGTCAAAGGCGCCATTTTGCAGTCCTACGTTCAGTTCTGGTGCCCCAAATCCTTCCATGTTCATAAGAGAACAGGCTTTTGGAATTTTTTAAGGAATTTAATTAGTTCGCCACGGGAATGGCAGGAAAAAGGAACAGAACCATCCCACCCAGGGGAGAACATCCACCACACAGTAATCTCGTGCGTTGGAAATTAACGTCTCCTACTCCTAACCCTGCAGGAGGTGGGACCTACGGTTTTATTCGTCCTTATCCGAGAAGACTAGAATATCTGTCCATTTCTTGATATAGAAAGGTAGCAAATTATCCTGAGCTATTTTAAGACCATGAGTATTGGTCCGGCCGGGGCTCGAACCCTCGACCTTCCGCACAACACAATCGGCGCTCTAACCAATTGAGCTAACCAGGTTCGGTCAAGTACATCTTTTGAAAGATGTACTCGATCGGGATCCCATTTCACTTTTCCGCAGCGCAAGGGGACATCCCATGGGTGCCAAGCCAAGCATATGTAATAAGTTACAAATATATAATGCACCTTTTACCTTAAGTGCTTGGCATTTTTCGTTGGATTCCACCACGGTGAAAGTCTGCCTTGCAAACAGACCAAATGTTTCGACAGGATCAACCCGTTCAACACTCTGCACATTCTCATCACCAAGACTCACTGTTTCACAATTGATGACAGATATCAATTCGTCGGATGATATCCATATCGTGGATGCACAGTTGTGTTCATTCCAGTCTTCCTCGCGCAGATGGAAAGTCACCACGTGGGTGTTATCATCATATCGCAAGCTGTTGAGAACTACTGGAGGATTCGGCGGTGAGGCTAAGCCCATAGCAAGCAACCACTTGCATAGGAGATGAAATGGATAAATACATACATGGATACAAAGAAAAAAAATCAACAAATAAGTAGTCGTGTGCATACCATTTTTTCATAATATAATCATTC
Organism: Stylophora pistillata; assembly: GCF_964205215.1. NCBI lineage: Eukaryota > Metazoa > Cnidaria > Anthozoa > Scleractinia > Pocilloporidae > Stylophora > Stylophora pistillata. The sequence goes on from NC_142529.1 coordinate 15,993,751, forward strand.
GTTATTTGCTAGAGGAAAGGTAACATTTTCTGTGTTTAACAGAATTATTTTGTTTTCTCACTTGTGAAAAAGCATCAGGACTGCTGAGTTTCCTCCCCACGTACATTATCGGCTTTGGTGTTCCCTGATACCCAGGCATAACCGTCATTTTGATGTTAACTTTTACTTCAACGATGGGTTCTATAGTTGTAGAATAATAAAATGATTTGTTGACGGGGAACAAAAGGTTCTCTAGAATTTGTCTTGCTCCTGAGTCGTGAATTTGTCTTTCATTTACTACAATCTCCCGAGGGAAAAGGTATGCTACGGAAACTATGTTATTTGCAACTCCGTCATTAAAAAGCACATTTATAAATATATATATATATATATATATAAATTTACAAGTTGACGTGGGTTAAGATGCTAAAGAGTAGTATTACCGTTTTAAAATTCTACAAATATGTGCTAAAAATTCGACCGAGAACGCCGCTCTTCGGAAAACTGCCTTGCAACCTGGAAACCCAGCTTGGATATTAATATAACAACAACAAGATCAGAATTTGAGTTAATAGGGCTTCTTTGGCTTCTGACGTTATCGAGTAGATCACGCAGTTTTCTTGCAAGCGCATGGATGCAAAAGAAGAATGTTATCGCTTGTAATCTTGATAGTTCAGTGTCGTTACTAAACCGTTACTAAGTCCTTACCTGGTTTTCTCCCCAACGACGCCTTTATCAAATTCCAGGATAGTCCATACTTCCTCTTAAATTCAGCTGGTAGCTCTTGTTCAAGAACGTCAATTATGTTGGCGGCTAAAACGCAAATAACCAACCCAAATTGCTCGTCAATATTTCCTTCCCATAAAACTAGGAGATTACATCCATTCTTCTTCCCCTTGAATTTCCCAATACAAAATTGTTCAGATTTACTCTGTCCGTTCTCTGTTGTTGAGACAAATGTAGATAAAATGTGAGGGCAATTTATCTTCCCTTACTCACCTAAAAACTTGTGAACACAAAGTGCAGTATATTAGGAACAGCCTATGAATTGAGGAAGGTCCTAGCTTGTTATGTTAAAAACCAAGGCCGGGCGATGTTGATTACAATTAAGATAATCTTAATAGAAATGATTCAAACAATTGTAGAAAATAATTATGGAACAATTGGTTTATTAGAAATATGTAAACTTTCCGGCAGTGCAAGCAGTTTTCCTTGCAGAGCGAGCTTTATCACTCTACGTGCCAACTCACTGAGAGAATTAAGTTGGAACTCGAGTTGTTTTTTTTAGGGTTTCCTTTGTACAGCAGGACTGATCAATCCGCTTTTTAGTGCTCGAACAGCATGAACATGCATACGCTGCAGGCTAACAGCTAACTTTAAAATTGATATGACCTCCTCCCTTGAAGAGTGGTTGTGCCTGATGTATAATTCTAAGCAAGGTCAGAGGCGAAGGTGAAGTGACGCCAGTGTAATGAATGATTTCATTCGCTAGATTGAAGCAACGCTCTGTGAGACGCAGTAGCGCTTGGACAACGTCAGTGGCTTTATCTGAAATTGCAAAAATTTTTGAAAATTTCGTGAGTCACAAGGTGAAGTTAACTTGCCACAGTAACATGCACTTGCAGACAAGCTGGAACTTGTTTCGGCTCTTAGAGCGAAGCGACTCAGAATATCTCCATTCTTCCTAGTTAGGACTCCGATTCAACCACAATTTCCCACCCTAATCCCCCCCCCACCCCACAAACCATCTCCCAGCATATTTTTGGCGATTTCAACGATTTTTTTTTATCCCCCTGAGGTACTCGCTCAGTGACCGGAGCTACGTGAAAACGTTGTCTCTAGTAGGCCATAACTAACCTATAGTCAATAAAGTCCTTTTAGGGTCCGCCTTCACCCAGCAAAGAGTCTCCTCAGTAGAGTCCAATTTGTCCGGAAGTTTTCTACACCGAACAAAACAAAGCACAAGGCAACCACAAGGAAAACAAATAAACAAAAAAATGTTAAAGTCACGTAGTATAGCGGACATAATCAGCAAGCAGACAGAATGGATAGACTCAGAAGGTCTTCGACTATGAAAATGTGTTGTGAATGCTCTGCGCGATAAAAATCATAGCAACATTTTTTTTGGATGGGTATTGAAAACAGAAAATTTAGGAAAACTGCATCGGCAGCATTTAACGTTTTAAGGTTTAACGTTTTATCAGGAGGAAGAGTTAACCAGGATTTTGAATGAGATGCTCGTTGAAAAGAATTCATATTACAATATGCTGAGCCTTAAATATTTCGAGAGATGGCGTCAAAGCTGCCTCAGTCAAACATGTCAGCACTGACATTTGATATGCATGGCCGGACAACTTGTCCGGCAGACTGCACCTGAATGTTATGTTTATTCAATAGCTTAGCATACTTGCTTCCCAATTCGAGATCAATAGCCAGCTTCAAACCGAGAACTGTTGGGAGAAGTTGCAACGGAACACCAACACATTTGTTGTAATACTCCTCTATACTGTCCCATGCATGGCTCCATAACATGCTTGATGTGAACAGCAGGGAAACATTTGGCCTGAATATGAACATTAAAATGATCACAACAGAAACTACTCAGGTTTCTGGATACTCCTTGCGTATCAGCATTATAAACTAGTTAAATTCTTTTAGAAGAGAAATGTAATCGTTTGTCTCACGATGAGGTCACTTGAGATGTGGATCGCGACGTTTCGGCTGCATTCTCCCTGTCGAAGGAGAATTGCAATCTCAGAAGCCTGGATGCCGACGATCAGAAAACATTAGATAACAAACGACGATTAGATAACAAGAATTAAAGGAGTTCTCCTCATCCTCAACAAACTTAACAACTGTCACGACAACAATAACGATGGGAATGAGAACTAAAAAAAAAGACTTACACCTTTAACCTTGGGGAACAGCAGACGAGGACATTCAACAAACCAATGTGATCGCTGAGATTACTTGTATCGATTACATCGAACAACACTTCTGGCGGAAAACCACTTGTACACAAAGTAAGTCCATCGCCTGTCCACAGGGTAACCTAAAAAATGACATTAGGTGAAAGATGATGTCATTGAGTGAATTAATGACACACGCATACTCTGAGAAAATAAAAAAGGAGCAAATGACATTTGAAATTAGTCAATATACACTATATGGCCAACAGCTAGCTATCGATAGTTTATCCAGAGTGGTCGCTGGACTCTACATGAGACTGAGAAATTCAGTTTTGCATATTTATTAAAGAGAACGGTAAATGTTAGCTGGATCGACAAGCTGCTAGTATTTGGTCAGCAGCTCCAGGATCTATTCACACGCAGTAAAGAACTTGATGGACCTTGAAACCGAACAAAGAAACCTCGATAAGAACAGACCATCAGGTTAAGGCCTGTCGATAACCATTTGGTATTACGACCTAAAGAGCGAAAGAGCTTAAGAGTTCATGAAATGCTAAATAGATCTAGAACTATGGCTAAGTAACGCGTTTCAGACTGTGTCGCACGCGTTATTTGCATCAAATAAATAGTAGCACAACACGCGGTACAAAGAGAATGGCCAAAATAGCGTTAAAATGACCATGTGTGACAGGGCGGCTACGGAATAAAGGCAACGAGACTATATACGTTACATTGCTCGCTTTTATTATCCTTTTTTTTTTTCTATTTTTTTGTTGTTGTAATTTTCCCATTTTTACGACACACGCTTACGCTTAGATTTCAATCTTAATATGTTAGGTATTCTCGTTAATAACCATAAGATCCCAAATCACACACAGTACGTTTGGGCCACCTGTGATCAAATGAGTTGCATCTCACTCGTTATTTGTTTATTTGGACAACCACAGCGTACCATTCTCCGACCTTACTTAGCTATGAGCGCACTGACATAATAATAATAATAATAACTTCATAATAATAATAATAATAACTTAGCGCTCATATCCTGAGCTCATGGCGCTTTACAAAACTGTGCGGGGGACTTTACCAGACTGCTAAGCAGTTTACAATCGATTAAAGGCAAATCTAACAATGCCCCCTTCCCCCAATTCACAGTAAACAGGCCAGACCACATCACAGTAATCTCGTAAGTGGGTTGTTTAAAGTCCCCTGCCTAACCAAATTAACTAATTAATAGATATGCAGGGGACGGGACCTACGGTTTATTCGTCCTTATCCGAGAAGACTAGAATGTCTATCCATTTCTTGATGTTATAGAAAGGTAGTACATTCTCCTCAGTTATTTTAAGACCTTGAGTGTTGGTCCGGCCGGGGCTTGAACCCTCGACCTCCCGCACAGCAGTCCAGCGCTCAACCAATTGAACTAACCGGGAGGCGGTTGCACACGTTATTTGCATATATGTGAAACGATAATTCACCTTCAGATTGTTTTGGTGATTTTCATAATGCTCCTGAAGTCTTTTTATCCAGACTGCCAGCTTTTCCTTGCAAACCTCAGCACATGATTTACCTTGTTCGAGGTCTTTCCTTGAAGAGAAAAACAATTTTTCTTACAGTTGCATAAATTACTAAGCGGACAAATGCGAAATGTACAGCGATTGAATTTAAAGAGCTGCGACGATGCTAACTAACCCGACATGCTTTATGTAATAACTTTAGAAGCATACGCGTATGCAAGACAATCCTAAGTAATCCTCATTATTTTTTATTTCTCAGGGAGTAGTAAAAGTTTTATCACAAAAGGGAAGGAAGAAGATAACAAAATCTCTTCAAACCCATTACTTTAGAGTACTCAATATAACATTTTCGAGCTCCTATACCACACATTAGGTCCGATAATGACATTAATTATCACAATTTTAACTTTTTGTTTGCTCACTGAAATAAAATACATTGGGTTTTTTTATTCCGTTTGTTAAGACAAGACTGAAAAACTAGTCATTCTGGATCATACATAGGATAATCTGGTTTTATCAGCTGAGTTGACAGTGTAAGAGTTCTAAAGCCGACTTTTTGGGCACTTTTCCTTCGATAAAACGAATGGCGTAGGGCTAACGCTCGATTTGCCAGCTTCGGAAGTTGTTTACGGTGGCAATTTGCATATTATTCAACTCAATTGATAAAATCCAATTAACTTGTATTATTCCCCACCGACGCAGGAAAATAGTTTTATAGAAAGTTAATGCTTCTGTTCGTGAATTATATACATTGTAGGTTTGTATTAGGCATACTCATGTGGTTTTCAATTTTACGAGCCGTTAAATTAAAAAAGGTTAGGCTTTGTTTCTATCTTAAAAATATGGCTGGTTGTCAAATTGATGACAAAAATCAGGGACGCGTATAGAAGAACACAAACACGCAGATGGTTTCACCAAATAGGTACACCAAAGCTTAAATTGATTTGTAGGGTTCTGCTGCAATAAACTACCTCGATTTCAATACATAGATAGTCTATAAATAGACCCATACGCATTTGCAATTTCAAGTTAGCACCTGCTGAAATGAAACCATCAAAAACTTTAAGCTGGATTGTTGCTTAAAAGAGCTTATAGTCTACTCTTTCGGCCTTTTAAGTAACGTTCCAGGGGCCCGTTTCTCGAAAGTCCCGGTAACTTAACGGGCCCGTAAAGCTGTTCTGTTTTCATTCAAGGTGTGGATTTAAAACGTTTTGAAAATGATAAAACAAAGCTATTAGCTAAAGAAACAAAAAGAACTGGTTTGGGTGCCCGAACTTGCTTTCTTATAGTTTAAAATTTTGATTTTAAAAGGTGGCTTCGGGTCCGTTATTTTACCGGGACTTTCGAGAAACGGGCCCGGAATGGAAATAAGACGCAAATCATGCAATAACACGATTAAATTTAGACCCGTAACTGAAAATAGATTCAAATAAATACAAAATTCAAAACCTAAAAAGACTCATGCTGTGCTTACAGATAGCTGTTGTCATTTCATATGAACGTACTGTTTATGTCCGTGCGAGTCGTTGACTGGTGAGGGAAATGTTGCTGGACGGCAGTATTCCGAGCGGAAGATAACTAACATACATTTGGCTGAATTAAACAAGAAAAGAAGGCCCTATTGCTAGTTACCTTTCCAGTGGTGGATAACCCTCAAACGCACAGGAACCATAATGCTGTCTCCACTTGTGAACAAATGGACGAACCAATGTCGGATTTGTTTTCTCCGACTCATCATTCGTACAACCTTCTCTATACCAGTGTTGTATTTCCGTGTAGAGTGGATTTGTCGCTGCAGGTTTCACAAAATTGTCTAGTTCCTCTTCATAGATTGCCATCACCATATGAGTTAGTGTAGACTGGCAATGAGAATCTTCAAAGAACCCTAAACTTTTTTTCGCGTCCTCTATCAGGTTGTTTCTCTCCTCTTTTACACTTTTCACTTCGAGATCGAGATCGAGATCTCTCCAGTCTTTCCATATATCTCGACATTCCTGGAGAACGCCGTCCTCCCGAAACTTTAAGATACTATCGTCGCTGTCAAATTTCTTCTCTAACAGTTCAGTGAGTAATTTTCGCAGTCGATCAAAGTCGGCCACCGACAGTGCTAGGTTATACCAAATGTTCCACAAGAAGTCTACATCAGCAGGGACATCAGGATTTATCACACTAGCGACCTCTAGGAGCACAGCATCGCGTGCTATCACTGATGGATCATAATCATTCAAATGGAAACTTAAACTCTTAGGACGTTCACGTGGTTTTCTTAGAGATAACTCAGACAAACTGCATAGGAAATTTCTAACATCACCGCATGCTAAGAGCAACACGTCTACATGTTGTTCTATCGATGAGCCCAACAGCTCCGTTATATCTCGGGCTGGTGTGTTTCCCATCGCGTACGTGTACAAACCTTCTGGGTAAAGAGTTATTCGCATCGGATTATGAAAACTTAGGTTAGGAACACCTTGCTTGTCGTATTTTGTCATTTTGGAGGTAAGTAAATCAAGAGAAATGCGACAATGTCTCTTAATGTTTTAGAATAAGCTTCGCGAATCTTAATTCTGAGAATCATGGACTCTCGTCTAATTCTGAGAATACTAGCCGCGAGAGATCTGGATTCGACCAAGATTTTACCGGAAGTTAGATTACCCATATGTATTTGTTCTATTCCTGAAAGTAAGGAAACAACTAAGCTTTTAGTAGGTAGAAATAATTTTTGTTTGACCTCAATTTTCTCATTTGATATATTTCTGCTGTTTTTATAAATTTTTTCTTTTAAACTTGTAGTAAGGATAAGCTCTTTATCGCTCAGTAATCAATTCTTTGTTGTCGAACTCAGACCACCGCGGACAGAATTCTCCGAATTGGTTTCCCTTGCTACTATCTTCGAACTGATTCTTACCTGGAAAGTTTTTCATCTTCCATTAAGTTGTTATATTTCAAAATGGCGAGATACGGAAACCAAGGCGTTCCAGTGTTAAGCTTTCATAATCCAGCAGGAATGATTCTCTATCCTAAAGGTCTAAACACATACGCCATGGGAAATACAAGGGCTCGAGACGTGACAGAATTATTAGGAACCTCGAAAGAACAACACCTGGATTTGCTGCTGCTAGCGTCTGGCGATGTAAGGAATTTTTTGTTCACTGTATCCGAGCTATCATTGAGGAGACCTCACGATCGTCCGAGGAGTTTAAGTTTCCATTTTAACGACTACGACCCATCGGTGATTGCTCGCAATGCTGTGCTCATACAAGTCGCGAATGAGATAAATCCTGATATCCCAGCTGATGTGGACTTCTTGTGGAATATCTGGTATAATTTGGCTCTTTCTCAGGACAACTTTGACCGACTGCAACAGGTAATGTGTAGATTGCTTGCGAAAAAATTTGACAGCGCAGAAAGTATCTTGAAGTTTGAAGATGGCGCTGTTCTCCGGGAATGTTTCGACATTTGGAAGGATTGGATGACTCTTGATCTTGACGTAAGAAAGGTTAAGGAGGAAAGAACCACACTGATTGAAAGCAAAATGCAAGAACTCAAATTTGACGTGGATGCTCAGTGTTTGGGTGTACTATCAGAAATGATGATGGGACTTAGTCAAGAAGCAGACACGCAATTTTTCGAAGCAACTCATGCGAATCCATTTTATACGGAAGTAAAGCACTGGTTTTGCGAAGGTTCCACTTCGAATGAGTCCGCGAGGACAAATCCAACCTTGATTCGTCCATTTGATCATAAATGGAGGTTACATTATAATTCTTGTGTGTTTGAAAGTTACTTGCCAATCGAAAGGTGAGCATAATCATGTACAGCATAAATTACATTTAATTGCATCGTACGTGAATTCAATTAATTCAGGATTTATTTTAGAGTTAGAATGAAACAAACTTAGTTTAAACGTCTTCTTGTAAGGTTTGATATTACTAAAGGGTAATATTGTTGGAAAGAAAATAATAGCAAGACATAAATCGCTGTGCAAAACTATACAAGCTTTACTATGAGATTTATGTTAACTCCGCTTTGCTTAGTAGTGTAATCAAGTTTAAAGAGGATGAAGAGAGTAATTTCTTAAAGAAACTATGGTGCTTTCAGTGAGGGTATTACAAGGTAATTTTGCTTTATCACAATAGCTGATAAGCCTATAAAGCTTACGTTTCGAACGTTAGCCCTTCGTCTGAGCGAAAGGCGAAGGTCTATGACGAAAGGCTAAAGCTCGAAACGTCAACCTTAGAGACTTGTTTGCGCTGAAAAAACTTGCACTTCATAAAACCGCATTATCCTCCAAATTAATTATGCCGTTATAAACCGTTGTCTTCTCAGCACTAAACAAGAAAGAAACATAGAAAGATATGTTCAAATCAATTTCTTTAATATTTTCAATACTTGCTTTAATTCGGTGTTCCAGCTTCCAAGCGTAATTATTTCCCTTTTTTTTGCCGTGAAGGGACCAGCTCTTACGATGTAAATCTCTGACGGCAGCTTGCAAAGAAAACTTGAAACTGATGCTGAAACGCTTCCAGCGACAGAGGAAGAACAAGCAAACTTTTTTGAAGGTCAGATTGTGTAGTCTTGATCAGTCAGCAGCGAATCTCATTTAAGCCACCTGAAAATTTTCGCTCTCGAAAGGCTTTTATCCAAGCGGCGAATTCTCCAAATCAAGCAGTTAAAAACTTTTTTTCTCCAAGTATGCCTGTGTCATTTACCGAATAATGCATTGATCAGATGGATGATCCAACTCCCCCCCAAACCATAAGCCCAAATCCTAACCCTGCTGTGACACTCACCCCTCCCTAGCAACTTCCCGGGTTATTTGAACTTTTGAAGATTGGTCTACTAAAATTCCGGCCCACCTCCTCCCCCCCAGGGGTAAACATCGAGTTCAAATGCTCCACCAATTTTTTCCTGAAGAAGGCAAAATCAGGGGCTGTGCCATTCTATACATTTACCAAGCTTTAAACCTAGACCTTGTAGACCTTTTCGCCTGCGCCGTTCGCTCAAGAAAGAGAACTATTTACCTTGAGACGCCTTCATATCTAAAGTTAGAACATTTATATTCCGCTGGAAAGACTTAACCTTCCCGGTTCAAATTCCCCACCCCAGCCATACAAGGTTCAAATTCCCCACCCCCGGGGCACGGGCAACGGTCAAATGCCCCTGGGTTGTCAGGCGGGAGGAATGTAGAAGCTTCAAATTGATCGGTGCATAACATCTTCCTTCACTTAAATCCCCAGGCACAAAATGTACCATCATTATTATTTACATCATCATTATGCCTAAGCATCATAAATCGACATTCCTGTCCTCGCAGTAAGCAGTGACTTTTTTCACCATGGACGTACTTAAACTACCTAGCTAGCCAAGAGTCTCCTATACCTCAATAATAGAGCGTCCGAAGTACTAATCAGAAGGTCTCTACTCCCGTTAGGAGCATTTTTTTTCCGATTATGCCAGTGACACTCCTATTTGTTTCCAAAATATTGGGTTAACAACAGTGAAAAAGTAGCTTTTACATTCTCCGTCTCTCGTGCTCTGTCTTGCCTCTCTAACAGTCTCTCTGATGAGATAAAAGAAAAGTAAAGGTAGGTAGTAAGTCTACTCGAGCCAAATGGCCCATCCAGTCTGAGGTTTTTCGGTTTTTTTCAGTGAAGCGACTGGGTGTACATATTACTACTTCCCTTTTGGGTGAGATTTCAGTCTATTGCAAGGTTCCCAACCAAGCATTTCATCAAGCTTTTTCTGACGTGACGCCGGTACGTAATTCAGTTCATTCCTAGTTGAAGAGAGGTACTGTGAAAGTCAGACCTGTCAACCCAGAGTTCAGCGCGCAGACCATTAGGTCACCTCCTGTCCAACTCTAACTTAAGATAAAGGCTTAGAATTGTGTGCATTTGAGAGAAGGAAGGAAGCGAGGACCAGTTGCAAAAAATAGCAGCTAAGGATCGTAAGGATTACAGTTTCGTTACAGAGAACAGAATTCTGTCCAGGATCCAGTTGGATCTCTAAGTCTTTAAGTGGGGGTAAAATTACCTCTTTCTATCTTTCTTGCTAGGTTACTCTGTGGACAGGCGATGCACTTGCTTTGTGTACAAGTGGCTTTCCTCCAGAAATGTCATTCGACGTTATCGACACAAGTAATCTCAGCGATCACATTGGTTTGCTAAATGTTCTTGTTTGCTGTGCCCCAAGGTTGAAAGTGTACGTTAATTCTCATATTAACCATACCTGATGGATTCAACTGGTCAAACCATCATGTTTGATTCAATCCTGAAATGATAAATCATTAACCTTCCTTCTGTAGGCCGAACAGATCTCTCTTGTTTACATCAAGCATGCTATGGTGTGGAGGTTGTGAAAATGTGGCGGAATATTACAACAAATGTGTTGGTGTTCCTTTCCAACTTCTTCCCACTATTCTGGGCTTGAAGCTGGCTGTAGAAATTGAACTGGGAAGCAGGTAGGTACTTTAGATGAAAAGAGTTTTCTGCTTTCAGTTTAGAAAGTTGGTAAGGAAACTATCCTTTACACTCATCACTCACTATCAAAACTTTAGATTCCCACATTCGACTAATAATGAGAACCGAAAAAATTATCAACAAGAGGACATATATTGCAGTGAGAAAACAAGGCAATTTTGGTACTAGCCAAGATTTCATTCCTTGTCATTCCTCCAAGATTGGAGTTGTAAAAGGGTAAAAGGTGATATCAGTGGTGCTATTTGGCTCTGATTTTACAAGCTTTTATCCTTTTTCTGCTGTAGGATATACTGATATCCAGTTGTCACGTGTGGCATGTCCTTCAGTAACATCTCTATCACCGCCACCCTTGTCATCATTATCATCATCATCATCATAGTCATCATCAATTTCGTTATTAATACTGTTTGTATTCTTAGTTACCATTCTCTCCGCTAACATTTTGGTCTTCTATTCTTCGCCCTTGTTCATCAGCAAGTAAGCTATGATTATTTAACTCGCTCTCGTTTTACTGAAACAGCAAACTTCCTGACAAAATGGAAACTTCAGAGGAGATTCTTTGCTGGGTGAAGGCGGACATTAGGAGGACTCTATTGGAAATAGGTTGGTTCAATGTTAAGAGTTATGAAAAAAGCAATTTCTGACCGAATAAACATTATTCTCCTTTCGTAAGTTGTTAAGCAATCGTTGTTCAGTAAAAGCTTACGTTCTGTACCTAAAATTACAGACAAAACCAGTGACGTTGTACAAGGCCTATTTCGGCTCGCAGAGCGATGCTTTGATTTGCTGAATGAACAAACAAAACCACTGGTGGATGGACAGACCTTCATTGGGAGTCAGGTGTATGGCACAACCCTGTCGTCACCTCTTACATTCCTTCGAATCATTCATCAGATACAACCGCTTGTTAAAGGAGGAGGTTAGAACGATCATCGATCGAGTGTCCGACGTAGTCTGGACTCTCTTTTTATTTTATATATTTTTTATTTTTTATCTACACTTTTGGATTGTTTAAAATTAAACAAATGCCAAACGGAAACCGGTCATGCGCAACTTGATCTCATGTTCATGCGTGCTTGTTGTCGGAAACTTTGATTTCCTATTGCCCTCTCTGGGCATGATTTTCTCCTTGAGATCGCTTTAATTGGTGGATGTAGTCATTTCGTTGTTGTTTTTACATCTCTCAATTGGAAAACGCCCTGGTTTGAAAGTTTGGAAAAAGGTTTAAACCAAGGAAGCCACAGATATGATAAAGAGAATGAAACAAGGGAAAGGTAATTACACCCTTCCCTTGGAACTATGGTAGCGTCCCCCTTTCACGCTTTTATCATGATTATTTTTTGTCGGTAATTGTTTGAAGCATTTGGAGTGGTTTTTCTACAGAACTTTGTTCTGAATATTGCATAATACAATGCTTCAAACTTGTTGTTCCTTTCTTTATCTGTAGATTTAAATTACCTCAAGTTTCTTTGTTACTTGCTTTTCCAGCCGACCGACTATTTGAACTTCTTGAAACACTTTTGCCACCTGAGTTCCACAAAAAGCACAGTCTGTCTTGGAATTTTCTCAAAGCATCGATCGGGAATGAACGAGGTATTCTCATACTGTTTTGAATCCCCCTCTCTTTCCTAGAATTTTTCTACCGTCATTGCACTCTTGAAGGAAAAAAAGATCTTCCCCGAAGGTTTGGGCTAGAAATAAAATCCCGAGACCGATGTTTGCTTTCATTATATCTGTATTCGGGTTACTTTAAACTTGTGTGATGTTTTTTTTTATTGTTGTTGATGTTATTGTTTTTTGTCACTTTCTCAAAATTTCTTTTTCCAGGGCCCGTAGTTGAAATAAAGGTTAACTGTAACATGACGGTGCCCTCTTGGTACAAGGGAACACCAATGCCAATGATTTGCATCGTGGAACCAAGCATGATTCATCAGTCTAAGGCACAGGTCAGTTATCCAAATAATAATCCAGCCAATCAATCGAGTTTTGTCCGAGCAGACCAAATTCCTATGTTTAGGGCCAAAAACCATGCAGTTTAGTACCCCTAGTGATTAAAAACAATCAGCAGCGATAACCATAACTGACAAAAACAAAATTACATGAACAAGACATACTAGAATTGCATTTCACTTAATAATTCATTTGTGTTGTGGAAAATTATTCCTAAGTGAATCCTTGTAATGTCCTAACGTTATTGCCATGTAAGATGTTTCCTTGGAAATCTCTTGGAAATTTACAGTCTGCCTCTTGAAAGTTGCGCTAATGTGCGATGGACTGGAACTTAGAAATGTACATTTCACTTAGCTCCACGCGGCCTGTCGTGCTGAAGAAGTCCATTATCAGGTATAAATGTTTGGTGGTGTTTATTTTGACCTGTCCAAACAACTGACTCAAATACGTTTTCAGAAGGTGTTCCTTATATTGACGATTTTGAAATTAGTGTTAGTAATTGGCAAGTATTATTACAAATTAAAAGGCCGTATTTGTTTTTCAAGATGCTCTCTGGTCAGATGAGATCCACAGAAACGATATTTCCATCAATTTACAACAGCTTACGTTATGATGACAAAGCCAATATTGTAACATTTCATGCTAGTGAGAAAGACTGGAACGAGATGAAGTCAAATGCGTTCATGTGGATATTCTCCAGCGACATGAACCCCGTCGTAAATAGCGACCCAGTGTTTCTCGGAGGAGAAACCATTAAAACAAGCCAATGCGTTGATCCGGTCAAGAAATTTGGGTTATTTTCAGCGCAGGCTTTTACCGTGACCGAAACAGGTGCAAACTGCCAAGTACTCAAGGTAAGGGTGATAATTTATCTTAGTCAAAATCCCTACATTTTCATCCGAAAAATCCTTAATAGATAAAGTAAACAGGTCCATTTTCTCTGAAATTGAGGGGTACGGTTGAAATGAGTCCAATTTTCTCTTTCGCGCTGAAGAAAAAGATTCGCCGTCGTCTTACGTCTATTCAGCAAAAGATCACAGATTAAGTCAAAATGTGGTAGGCAGAAGCAAGTTTCTCTACTGTTCTCACCATGGTTTGGCATCTTTTGTGATCTGTTACTGAACGTACACGCGGCAATGTGAAATCTATTCGTTGTATATGATAAAAAATGCAAAATGTTTTTAACAGTTACGACACAATGTATGCGTCTGTCCTCCAGTAATCATAGGTAAGAACCAATCAAAGGGCGGGAATGATTCAGTTTACCATTCCATCTCATTTTGGAATCTAGGAGTTTCATCTATCCGGGAAATAATCAGAATAAAAGTACTTAAAAACTTTTTTACACCAGATAAGCTTGCCTAAATAGTAAAAGCTTTCGGCTAGACCTCTAGCCCTAGTCAAGGCTAGAGGTCTAGCCGAAAGCTTTTTTACTTGTTAGACAAGCCTATCCGGTGAACAAAAGTTTTTAGATATTTATATTGTCATATAATTATGTTTGAAACAACTACAGTAACTCCAGTTCATGATCATCTTAACAGTAGTTGAACTTCACGGCATCATCATAAAGGAAAAATTTGAGTCGAGGCTGGATAATGACCAAATTTTCCACGCGATCTTCTTCGACTGTTGCCTCTTTTCGTCTTAAATTTCCGAGCTCTCAATTTTTTTTTTATAGATTTTTAAACTGATGTGTTTTTAGATCTGTATTAAAACAAGCTAGCAACCATATTTGCGAAACATACTGACAACTCTGCGTTTTAAAAGAGAGTAATTCCTTTATAAGGTTTTCTTAGGTAAGTACAGTAATGCCAGTGATGGATATGGCGCTAAGTTAAAAATCGTTAGAGAATATCCATAGTAGAATTGTTTTATATAACAGTAGTAAGATTCACATTGGTAGTTACCTATTTTAGATCAACAAAGTCGAGGAGAATACGTTTTCGTATAATGCAGAACTTGACATACTGGACTTACAACAATGCACAGCCAGCACAATGAAGATTAGCTTTTCTCCAATTAAATGCCCAGTTGAACTCCAGATATACTTCGAGGGAGCAACAGGGTGAGTATCACTGCATTTGAAAAAGAGAATGGTTTTATTTTGCTTAAGATGAAGCAGTTGAAAGTTTCTCGTTGTATTTAATAAAAACGTTTAAAAAATATCAACCGAGCCTTTCAGAAAAGTAAAAAAGAAAGACAATTCAAAGATGGATGGATCCTATCTTGTAGAAAATGCGGAAAATTTTAACAAAAATCTGCAAATAGTGACTGAATACTTACATTTAGATTAACTTCTCTTAAAGAAAGGGCTCTATCATCCATTATTTGTTGGTAATAATTCTAACCTCAGGACAACGTTTTAGGTAGTACCCATGACAAAGGAATTCTTCGTTTTAACAGAAACCCGCTGCAGATATACTTTTCATGTTCTGTGAATGAGAACTTGGCCAAGTTCCAGATTTCACGCACGCGCAAAAAAATACTTTGTCACATTCCTAAAAGAGAAGATGGAACAGTGGGCGAGCTAGTGATACAGAATGTGGCTCCAGTCCCCTTCCATACCATGTTATTATGGGATGGCAAACAGCACGACAAAAAGTAAGTCCAGCATGCGTAACTAATTCCATCCTCTGGGGAAATAATGAGGCCGATCAGGACCCTATTACCTGACGATTTTATCACTTATCTACCCTCAAACGACTATGGGCGCTAAACGAAAATTTGTAGAGGAAAGCTCCCTGATACGACCCTTGGTTTCCAGAAATTAGCAAAAGCCAAGCAAAAAACTGCCAGGCAAAATTTTCCCTCCCGTAATTTTTTCGCAAAATTTTACTGGGGTACTTGCCAAAATATATGTTCTTCGACACGCTGTTCACACTACTGAGATTGCAAGGAGCAGTCTCACAAATTAAGTATGGGGTCGCATTTCGAGTGAGGAATTTAAGAGGAAATGAATGTAATTGGCCAGGTGTACGATTAAAGCTTTTCCTCGACTCGCCACAAAAGCACGTTTCCAACGTAACATTTCTTACAACAACAAACATATGAAACATATGTGTGAACTGCGGTTATGAGACGTATATGAGAACGATCCTTCGCAGTAAAGCACTATTTGAGCAATAGTGGAAATCAGACCTGAAAAAAATTTCAGGCCTGTACGGGATTCGAACCACTGACCTCTGCGATACTAGTGCAGCGCTCTACCAATTGAGCTAACAAGCCAACTGGGAGCAGGCCATCAAATAGTGCTTTACTGCGAAGGATCGTTCTCATATACGTCTCATAACCGCAGTTCACACATATGTTTCATATGTTTGTTGTTGTTTGATTTATCATCTACGGGTTTATATCGAATTAATTTGATGGCCTGCTCCCAGTTGGCTTGTTAGCTCAATTGGTAGAGCGCTGCACTAGTATCGCAGAGGTCAGTGGTTCGAATCCCGTACAGGCCTGAAATTTTTTTCAGGTCTGATTTCCACTATTGCTCAAATAGTGCTTTACTGCGAAGGATCGTTCTCATATACGTAACATTTCTTACTTCTAATTTTGCCTTTGATGTACAGTTTTAAAAGGTGATTAAGTTGACTACCCGTGCATAATACGAATACCCTCGAAACTAATAAATTGTATTATATACCATTACAGAATGTTCAGCAAAATGTTTCGCACAAAGCTTGATCTTGAGCTGAAGTCTCAAGGAAAGAGTGGTTCGCCGTTTTATAACCTCAGGGAATCCATTACCATGATTTTGTGCAAGCATTCAGACGAACCTAAGGTAATCTTTGTTTTTTCGCCTTTACTAAAAAATCGTCTAAGTCTAATCTTTGTTATCACTCCAATCATCATTTGGTGTTCTTGTTATCCCCCTAGAATTGCTTAGATTAAGAGTCGAAAATAACTCCATATTTATTTTTTTCCGCTTTATTAAATTCAATGATTGATTAAAAAATTTCGCGCTTTTGCCTTAAAAATCCAACAAAAAATTATATGCTATTTACTTCTCTTGAAGTCACTCTGATTTCCTATGTGAGTATTCAGGCATATCAGGACGTTTACATGTCCTTACGACATTTGTCCTATTTTTTTATTATTATTCTAGTTCAAATTTCATGATTCTCAATCGAAAAGCGAACAGCATCTCTCAAAGAACGCTTTTCCCTTCAAAGAAGGGTCGGGCAGGAAAAGGCCCTGGCATCGGTCGATCACGTGCGCATCCAACACCTGTGTGACTGTAGTTAATTAGGATGTGACGTAGCAGTTCACAGAATCAAGATGGCGGAGTTTGGTGTGAAATTCTCGGTGCTCAGTCGTCTTGGAAGCCATCGACGACTATCGTATGCTCCATCACTAAGTCGGAAAATCAAATTACGAACTTTTTGGGAGACGACTGCTCCATACATACGCTTAATCAGCGAATTACTAACCTTTATGAGCCACTGTGGAGAAGTTTCTAGCGGAGATTTATTGAATCAATTTAGCGACGTTCCAGGGAATATCCTAACGTAGATATTGAGGAAATTCCATCAAGCAATAAACAAGCAGGATTAACCACAGAAATGCATACATTGATTTAAAGCTGGAATGAATATTTAACATCATCAAGTGACCGGCCAATGCCAGGGCCTTTTCCCACCCGTCCCCTCTTTGAAAGGAAAAGCGCTCTGGGAACGAGGTTTAGGAGCGGTCTAATGTAAATTTTCTTACATTATTTTCGTCTAATGTGCAGCGAGAAGCGAAAGTATCTTCTGTTGAAGTGAATGTAGACTCCATTTCAGTGAACCACCCTCTACACATGAAGAATTTACAGAGAATCACCATGATGCTTCTGCGCGTTTGTTTTCTACTCAACAATTGAAATGTTAGAGCATCACAATAATTGATAAAAATAATATAAAATAGCTGTCCTTTAGTTTAACACCAATGGCAGTCCTAGAACTGTACCCCAAGACTTTTGCACTCAACCTTATCATCAGACATTTCGGAGACAAACTTTAATTTGTTGCCTTCATGGCTCTTATCATTTCAAAAAACTATTTTAGACGCCCTTGGTTCATTGCGTTGATGAGCTTGGAATCATTGAAGAGCCTTATCAAACGCAGGACAATATGAAAAGGAAGAAGGGCTTTGTTATCAAAGTACAGGAGATGTACAAGTGGAAGTTCCTTCCTGTTGCAAAAGTTTTATTCTGCGATTGTCAAAGTTTAGCTGACAAGCTTCAAAATAATCCAACGGACGTCCATCTGATGGCGAATTTCTTTTCCAACACCTGGTTACACTTGGTGCATAGAATTGTGGCTGATGGTGAGGTAAGTTCAGCGAAATGTTTACACCTATATTGGTCGCACTCGATTGAAAAACAGTAAAAAAGAAATAATAAGAATGTTCACAGCATGTTTTTGGTTTGGGTAGGCTACACTGGAAAATGAAAAATATGGTTAGAATATATGGAGAGCTTTTATATATACTTGATCTGCAACTCTCGCGAATATAACAAACGAATTTTCGTAATTGAAAAAAATAAATGCATGGCAAAATGTCGAGAACACGATAAAGAGAAAGATTATTTAACGTTAAAATATTTTCTTGCTAATAGAACGCGAAAATTAATAATAATAATAACAATAATAATAATAACGGTTTATTCACAGTATATCCACATAAAAAGGTGTGGCTCTTCATCTGTGAAGGCCTACGATACTAAAATTTAATATTAAAACTAATTTATAATGACTAACTAAATTTTAATAAAAACTATACATGAAAGTAAATATGCAGAATATATTGGTTGGTGGTGGTGGTTGTTTCTATATCTTTACAAGGAAGACAAAGCGCGCGCCTTCAAGAACGCCTTGCAGAGCCTGCAGTATTCTTTAAAATCTGTGCAATTCCTTATATTTGCTGGCAATTGGTTAAAAATTATGGCTGCTGAATGCTGAAAGGTGCCTTGTACAAATGGAACATAAAGCCTTGGAGCAACACTGGAACTGAGATGCCTAAAGGGTTTTACGACTTGCAAATTTAAATGGGAGGGCCAATTATCAGAATACAGTGCTTTTTAAATAGTCTTTAGTAGCGAGTAGTCCCCTAGCTCCAGGATAGGTAGCCAGCCAAGAAAAAAAAATCAACCATAAAATCTATTTCAACGTGACTTCATTTACAAAGGACCATGGTTTTGTCATGCCCAAAATGCTTTATGCTGGAAATATTTTGTGTTCTGTAGAGGCGTTGTGGTTTGCTAAATCTTGAACTCCTTGATAGTATTATTCTACATCTCTATTTGTTGACAGGAGAAGACCCTGCTCCGTAAAATGCTCTACACAAATGCCGCAAGAGTAGATCAGGAGAGTGAATCTAGTGTGTGGAAGAATTCCTTTATTACTCTTTTGTTCCCTAGACAAAGAACTCTTGACTTGTTTGGTAAGTCGAACTTTATAGAACACCTTTGCTTTTCTTTTTCATATGATTTACCATCCTTAGTAATGCGGATTTCTTGGCGCCAGTACTTAACGTTTTCAAGTCAACTTTAAACGTCTTATTTAAATACGGAAAAAGATCCTCTTATAAATCCTTTTTCCTAGTTTTTTCGTCCTTTGGCTCTAAGTTTTGTCTTTGTTTAATCAAGACTAACGAAGAGAAGAGGAGGTTTCTGCAATAGATCCTGTTTGCATAACGTCACTTTGGCCCTCTTGTTACCAAAACAATAGAGTGGCGGCAATGTTGGTCTTTAAGGCAACTGTAGGTGATTTAAGCTCTTTTCAAATCTAAACAAGATAATTTGGTTCTATCAACTGACTAATAATATAAAGTGACCACCGTAAAGAGTTCCTAAGCTCACGTTTTGAGCTTGAACCCTCAGTCCTTCGCTCTGGCGAAGGGCTAACGCTCGAGACGTGAACTGATACTATCAGTGCGTATTCATTCGTTCATTTCAACGAACCCTGTCTGTTTTTCTTATGATGGGAACAGCTGGATTGTTTAAAGGAAAACTGAAAGACTTCCCTTTTCACCCGTGTTCATTTCCTCATCAAGCAAGACAGCCAGGAGAGCATTCCACCCAAGACAGTTTCTCTGCATTCCTAGCGGACTTCGCACGCCAAATGGTTAATTTTAACAAGGGGCCAAGAGATACATCGGACTGTAACCTCTCAGAGTGGGGATCTCCTCTAAAGGAGCCAGAATGCGCCTTCTGCCATTCAAAGGAAGGCACTCTGAAGCGATGTCTTGGCTGCAAAAGGGTTTTCTACTGTAGTAGAAATTGCCAGAAAAAGCACTGGAGGGAACATAAAACAGACTGCCAAAGTATCTCTTAGATTATCGAATTGACAAGTTACAACTTTCTTCGATCTTTTTCCAAAGCACACCACTAGCCATGAAATTTTACCACAATTATTGTTTTCTCCCGTCATCGAAATTGAAAGTTCTTGTATGCATTCGAAGCTCATGTTGAGTTACTAAACATAACAATATTAAATTTTTGTCTAGTTTCAAAACTTGTAAAAGCATTAGTGATGAGACAAAACCAAATGAAAATACTTTCTTTCTTTATTTTGTTAAGTTCTCCCTCGTGTTTTGTAATGACACGAAGCTAATGTTGGGGCTCTAGTTAGCGCTGTCCATTAAGCGACATGTGGCCAAGAAACTAGAAATTGATATCTGAGAAGTTATGTTTGTAAATGTTTTGGGGGGAATTTCATGTTTTGTCAACAGAGTGTGAAGCAAAATTGAGAGAGCGAGTTTCTTTACGGTTACGACGAAGATCGTCGTTACATTATTCACGATTTCCTCTGCTGTTCAAACTGCACAGTGATGCAATTAGCGATTTAGCTTATTGTTTATGAAAGTCCTTTTAATGAAGGCTTCTATCATTCACTCCATGTAAATAATCATGATTATCATGTACATGTGTACCCACCCTTACAGCTGTTGGGTCTCCTCATTCATTGTTCATGATTTGTAGGAGTGGATGTTTTTTGCGATCAGCGATTCAGCTTTCTTATTGTTAATGAAAGTATTTTTAATGAATAGCTTCTATCATTCACTCCGTGTAAATAATCACGATTACCATGTACATGTGTACCCTTACAGCTGTTGGGTCTCATCATTCATTGTTCATGATTTGTAGGAGTCGATGTTTTTTTGCGATCAGCGATTTAGCTTTCTTATTGTTAATGAAAGTATTTTTAACTAATAGCTTCTATCATTCACTCCGTGTAAATAATCATGATTACCATGTACATGTGTACCCTTACAGCTGTTGGGTCTCATCATTCATTGTTAATGGTTTTTAGGAGTCGATGCTTTTTGCGATCGAGTGTCTCATCCTCTGAGAGATGCTCTTTGTTTACAAACTTAGAGCAGAACACTCTCAACAGATGTATAAAGTACGTATGATGCACGATCCTCGCAGGATCGTGCATCATACGTATCTAATACCGCAGTTCAAAATATATGAACTTCATTTATTTCATTGTATCTGATTTATCACTTTCACGGGTTTACTACGAATCAACTTAACGGCCTGCTCCCAGTTGGCTTGTTAGCTCAATTGGTAGAGCGCTGCACTAGTATCGCAGAGGT
Organism: Stylophora pistillata; assembly: GCF_964205215.1. NCBI lineage: Eukaryota > Metazoa > Cnidaria > Anthozoa > Scleractinia > Pocilloporidae > Stylophora > Stylophora pistillata. The sequence continues at coordinate 16,015,165 of NC_142529.1, forward strand.
CAGTGGTTCGAATCCCGTACAGGCCTGATTTTTTTCAGGTCTGATTTTCGCTATTGCTTAAATAGCGCTATCTACTGCGAGGATCGTGCATCATACGTATCTAATACCGCAGTTCAAAATATATGAACTTCATATATTTCATTGTATCAGGTGTATAAAGCTTAGCACCGCACAAAGGACTTATTCACAACCATAACCACAAAAACCATAACCATTTGTAATGTCAGAGTATCTATACTCTACAATTCTGAATCTGAAGATGTAATATTTGCGATCATATCCCCCACTCCTTCCCAAATTTTCTTGCAAATGATTTGTCCCCGTCTCTGTCCACAAACTGAAGTTCTAAAGTAACAATGGAGGTACGTCACCAATATCACAATAATGCCTGGACAGAAATCCTTAGTGTTTTTCTTTAAGTAGAGGTTAAATTTACATTGTTTGCCTTTCCTCTGTAGAAAAAAATTCAAACGATCTTATCTTTGAGAATAGGAAACTAAACTAGGGGTCGACTTCTCTACAATTGATCGTTTTTCTTACTTTTACCAACGTAGTTCAATCGCCTTGAACCTTACCAACTTGGCTTTAATTGAATTAACTACACGGGTTAATACCAAAACTAAAATGTCCAAATTCTCTGTCTTTTCTCGGTATTTACACGACCCTGTTTATCTCATACCGGGGGTCGACCTTTTTTACAAATGACCTATTAAAAGATATCTTATATTAACATAGAAAACTACGGTAGATTGATGCTTCTCCTCACTTATCATTAGTTTCCATGTTGATAGAAGGTGCTTT
>NC_142529.1:16286165-16316165 GCF_964205215.1 Stylophora pistillata
ATCACTTCTCAGCTCTTTGCTTGCTGGGGTTTCCATTATGGTGCAATTTTTTTCTTTTAGTTGAATGCCACTTTTTAATATTCAGACAACAACTAGCAATGTGCATCATTATTGTGGGAATTGAATGTTGGAAGTGATTCTAATGACCAGAGTGATTTTTTTGCCAAGGAAAACAATTTGCCCAACAAATCACAGTTGGTTACAAGCCCTTACAGCACTGAATAGGGGGTATGTGATTAGAATTGTCATTAGTTGGTTCTGTTACTTGCCCTTGTTTGGACTTGATTCTATGTACTTATTGAACTACCCTATAACAAAGGGAATAGTTTTGTAGTCAGTGTACAATCTATGACACTGCCACAATTCTGTGGATCTTAAAGAAAGCCCCTCTAATGAATAGTTTTATATTAATTTTCTTTAGATGTACAGGTAATCAGAAATATTTACAGTTTCCTCTCTGTTACTCTCACTGCGGGTAGTCATTAATTTAGTGTTAATACTCTCCCTTGTAGCAGCTATAATTTTTAGCCAACTTGGGAAATAGTGGCCTAAAATGGATCCTTTGGGACATCCAAACTATTAAATTTCCAGAGGAAGGTTCCACAGACTTTGCCATCCAAGTGGGAATAAGTGGCTGCTACTCTGTCATTTTGGTCTTTCCCAGCTGCTCAAATGTTGTCCCTCCTTAATTTTCCCATAGGTGTAGTAATGAAAACATTGAAGTGAATTGTGCTATCTCAGCGAGAGATGATAATCATGCTCACTTTTAAGTGAGTCATCCTAGCAGATGTTTGGTGACTGAGGTATTGCATTCTGTGCTCAAAATCTAGTTCACACAGACCTGGGGGAAAAAATGAGGTGCAGCAGTCATTCAGGTCAGTTAACTGCTCCGAGCTGTAATTCGATGCCACTGCTCACTTGGTTAACTTCCTTGACAACTCTTTCTGGTTATTTGGGTTTTCTTGGAAACTCTTCCCATTGAGAAGAAGCATATGTGTTTACAAATTAAAAGCACAGAAAAGTGAAAAAAAAAAATAGAGTAACAGGACGGCATCAAAGATTGTAGTATAATTTTTTTTGTAGGGGGTAGTTTTTTATTTTTGAATCAGAGTTTTAGCCTTAGTGTGTCTAAGTTTCTACACTTGTTGTTTACTCTGTCATTTCTTGCCTTAAGAAGTAAGATAAAATTATTTGAATTTGCTTTTTCCTTACAGCCACTTGAGTCTGTAAATGGAAAGCAAACACAGAAAAATGATGGTAAGGAACAAATTGCTTGCACCATAAAGTATTGAAAGTAATTTGCAACTCTCCATATTTGTTATTTGTAATTGACATGCTTTGCATAGGTGTTGTGTGATTAGTGGAGAAGTTAACTGTATTTCAAAAATTGAATCACTTTGAATTGCTGTGAAAGCTATTACTTTAATTTATAGAGCTCTAAAAGTATCAAAGGTAACCGCTCTGAGAATCTTCCCCAGTGTGTGTGATATAGAAGTGTCCACTAAATATAGGTTAATTTAGTAGGAAATGTGGGAAGGATAGTATGTAACTAAAAATACAATTAAGTATTGGAAAAGAATATTAAGTCCTTGCTGGTAATCTCAGAACAGCTGTGTGGGGCTGGAAATTAACAGTACTGGAATGCAACTTACAGTAAATCCTGCTGAGAAACTGAGAACAGCTGTATGGGGCTGGAAAATAACATTACTGGAATACAACAGTTATCCACCAATGAAATTCGGAAACAGGAAACTTTTAAAGTACTTTTGTGCTACAATACACTGAGCATGGAATAATATCTTCCATTGCCTCAATTCCAGTTCCTTGTAAAAAGGTCGTGTTTGAACCATTAAATGGGATCTGTTTTACCAGTTATGGAAAGAAAAAATCTTAACTCTTTAACCCCTAAGAGTGACCAGCTTCTAATTTCTCCTTACAGTATCACCCCTGAATCAAACATTGAGGTCAGGAGAATAAAGGAAATAACCAACAACTTATAAAGCTCTTGATTTTTAAACATATTCTCTTTGTCAGGGCTTCAGGAAATGTACAGAGAACGGTATGGAGAATATGCATACTGATGTTAGGATGGAAAGGGTTACTGGTAATCAATGAATGTATGTTAAAGGTAGCAATCCTATGTAGCCATTATTTATTCACAAATACTATATTTTTTATTTAGCAGATTGTAGCTTCAATAGATGCCAGAAATATGTTTATAAAAAACTGGCAGATGCAGTTTTGTATTTACTCCAATGCAACAGGAGAGGGAAAAAAGGTTAGGAAGAACAAGAGAGAGAGACGTTAAGAGATGGGAGGCATGGAGTGGGAGAGAAGAAGAGTGGGTGTAGCGGCAAAAGAAAGGACCAAGGATGATATTAACAGAGGAAGAGAAAAGAGAAGGGGTAAGTGTAACACCAAGCATTAAGCAAGGGTTGACTGACTCTAAAAGGTCCCATTTCAGTGGCATGTCTAACAAGTCACTTGGGGCTTCTTTCCAAGTGACCCTTAAATAATAAGATTACACACAGTGTACGATTGTAGTGAACGTGTAGATGAAGTGTTGTGTTTAATTACATCCATTTTGAAATCACTGGTGGTCCCTGTAATCTGAATGCCTCTCATTGGTGTGATTTATTCACGAATCACACCATTGTTTGCTCTAAATCGCATCTTTTTTCCAGCCAATGAGGAAGTTACACTTAAAAACAAACAACCAATCAGATTTCAAGGCTTGTTTAAAGTGACCAATCAAATTGCAGGAAAATGAAAGATAAAGAGTATCATTTGAATTAACCAAGTCCTGTATTTGGGTAATTTCAAAATGTATGTAATACTGCATCAGTAAATATTTGAATTGACCAAGTCCTATATTTGGGCGATTTCACAATGGATGTAATAAAGTGGTAATTGAACCTCGTGTCGTGCAATTTTGGTCTGAAATGATACTTGTGATTTCAGATCGAACTCACGCTGCGCGCTCGTTCGATTTTGAAATCACGCGTATGATTTCAGCCCAAATTGCACTTCACTCAGTTCAATTACCATTATTGATCATATATATCTCGCTCAAATACCTAGAGGAAACACTTTGGTTGAAGGAGACAAATCCCACAGTTTTAATTTGATAACTGTGCCTCCCGGTTAGCTCAATGGATAGAGCTCTAGACTGTAGTGCGGGAGGTCGAGGGTTCGAGCCCCGGCCGGACCAACACTCAGGGTCTTAAAATAATTGAGGAGAATTTGCTACCTTTCTATAACATCAAGAAATGGTTAGATATTCTAGTATTCTCGGATAGGGACGAATAAATGGAGGTCCCGTCTCCTGCAGGGTTGGGGCAGGAGACGTTAATTTCCCACACACGAGATTACTGTGTGATGGATGTCCTCCCCTGGGGTGGGATGGGTGGGTTAGGACAGCAGGTCCACATCAGCTATTACAGCTGCCAAATTAATCAACCTGCTTGAACAAATAAATGAACATCAAAATCTTGTGAAAGATAGGAGAAGAAAGCATCGTAGGAACGGTCAAAATTCTAGTACAGTTATTTCATGAGGATGAATAATAACATGTTCACACGACTGTTGGTGTGTCTGGTGCCAAGAGATTCCATTTTGTCTAACCTTGACTCAAAAGGTTATATCGTTGGAGTCTGAGGTGAGGTTAGATAATGCTCACTTGAGGCAGGACTTTTAATTGGGACTTTGTTTTTTTGTCTCTATTCAGAGAAGTTAAAGTTCGAGGACATTTACCTGGACTACCTCCCTTCCCTCGTGTTTGGACTGCAACAACATTGTGCTTGTCTGTTTTTTTCTCATTTATATTTTATTCTAGTTCGCTGTCACAAGTGTAGAGGGTTTAGCCACATACGTGCCTAATTTCCGACGAGATGCGGCCCGGTTGTGCCCCACCATCGGCAAGGAAAGCAACCGGCAGATCAAGCAAAGGAAGCGATAGTAAATAACTATCATTTTCACCCCTCTCTTGACAATGTAAGATTTCACTAATCAGTATAGTGAGTTACCTTACATTGCCAAGAGGTTTATTTTATACTTTAATATTAATAATGTATTTTAAAAAACGTACACGTGAAAGCCTCGTACAAACAAAATCATTTTTACTTAAGTTATCCCTTTTAAAATTTTAAACCTATATATCTATGTCACTCAGTAATTCCTCTTTTTTTCGAATATATGAAATCATGATCTCTTGGAAAATTACTCTATCAGTGTTATAAATTTAATGCATATTGTTTCTTTTTTTTATATTTAAGTGAGCTTATTGATCTTGTTTAGGACAGCCATATTAGTAGTCAATGTGATCGGAAGACATTAAATATTTGGAAGAGAAACTTAAAACTTGTCCCTTGCTTACACAGAGTTTTCTTTTGTTAAGCCCTACCAAGTGACTCTTGATGTCATATCAAGTTCTCCTTTGGTTCCACAACTAAACGTTGGAATGAGACTATAGTAGTTAATCCTAAGTCACCAAGAGCTTCTTTTGCACTCGACACTTCAATTATTCTGTTACAATGTTTTATCTGACAGTGAATAGTACCCGTGGGCCTCTACGTAGATGTTCACTTTGCTTGTGAAGCAAAGATAAATCAATAGTTTTCCGTCAATATATGCACATGCGTCTATGTATACAGCGACTTCTGGGAAAATTTCTCATTGCCTGTAAACATTTTTAACGCGAAATTGAATAATCCCCAGGCTTTGTGCAGGGGATTCTACAATGTACCGGCTAAAATTATTGACTTCAGTCAAGGGTAACTTTTCGACACCTACCCCCGACCCAAAATTCTTTTACGCGAATTAAGGGTGCAATTCCAGCGATCTAACTAACAACTGCAGTATATCTGTTCATACCTGTTTCCATGTTTTGAGTGCATTCGAGAACTGTATTATGAATTCTCAGTTTACCCCGTTTTTCTACAGCTAGAACTAACTCATTAAAACAAAGGAAAATCGGGTATAAACGGGTTAAGTTCTGACAATTCATCACGCAAGTGAAATGTAACCTCAGTTGTCATGTCAAATCGTCACCCCGATTTTCCTTTTTTTATTGAATTAATTCTAGTAAAACGGAGTAAACTCTGAGAATTCATGCTACACTCAAGCGGATAATACCCGTAGTTCCCTTATCCCATCTTTACTCTGATTTTGCAATTTTTTCAAGGAATTATAGAAAAACGGGTAAATTCTAGTAACTCATCTTCCAAGTGAAATATATTCTATTGACGTGCCACATCTAATCTACTTCCCGATTTTTCATTTTAATTTTCAATTAATTCTAGAAAAACGGGACTCATTCTGAAAAATTCATCCTCCAAGAGGAATTTATCCTACTGACTTGCCATATCCAATCTTTACCCGATTTTCACTTTTTTTTTACAATAAATTATAGAAAAACGGGGTAAATTCTGAGGATTCACGCTACAAGTGGATAATACCCTAAGTTCCCCTTTGCTATCTTTACCCCGATTTTCCATTCCTTCTTTCAGCGGCGAATTCCACATTTAGCGCTAATCTTTAGCCCCTGGCCCCAAAATAAAGCAATACGCCATAACCTAATTGTAATTAGGAGTTTCTTATAACACCCGTTTTCAGTTATTATTATTTAACTTCCATAGAAATTCAAAACTTAGGCACAACAACGTGCTATGTAATATACTGTTCCTCTTTCTTTGTAATCATTCCTTAAAAAAGTCTCAATTAGAGACGAAACCCGTCCGAAATAAACAAGAAACTTACAACTACAAAACGTGTTTCTCGTGCAGCTCGCTAGTCTTAGTTAAGAATGTAAGATGGAAAAAATTACACATTTTAAAAAATTTTATGTTAGTGAATTCTACACCTGAAGAAGGCTGGTTTGGCCGGCCGAAATAGAGTGCTCCGTTTTAAAACTTATCTACGTTGTATCGGTCTTGCCCTAATATTTAAATTCTAAGAATTCGTCCTTCAGGTGGAATAGATCCTAGGGTGCCGAATTTAATCTATAACCCGAAAAAACCAAGCGAACGACTTTGAGAAAGTCTAGTCGAACCATGAAGACCGTAAATAAAGCAAGACTGCAAATAAATCGTGAACGATAACGCATCCTTTGGTCGAAAGTCGTTTTGAAATTTACGTAGCAAGTTGCTCTTCCACGTTCAGGTTAGAAGAACGATGCCATCACACGGCGTTAACGAAGGAACGATAGAACTTCGAGGAAAGTAATGTGAGAGGCCAATGATCTGGTTCGCAATGATTGCGAACAGCGCATGTTTTCCTCAGATCAGTTGGAGGTTGCTCATGCGTTGTTACCGGAAAATACTGGTCAAATTTTCCACTTATCCCAACCTCCTTGAATGAGTACTTTTGCTTGAAGACATAACTACAACGGAGTCACTAAACCAGTCCCAAGCCGCGTGTCGCTCGATAGATCACAAGATGTGATTGGCCAATTAGAAAAAAAGAGGAGATATGCGAAACGATATGCAAAAAAACCCTACTGAGGAGAACTGAGAACTAATGAAAATGTGGAGGAATAACGCTACAAGGCTTCGCAGAAAAGCGATCAAAGAGTATTGGAGCAAAACAGCTGACGATCTGAAAACAAACACCAAGAACCTTTACAGTGCTTTTAAGCCCTTTCTTCGCTCAAAGTCGAAGAAGTGTGAAAACGTTCTATTTAACCTTGACATCGAAGGTGTCATTGAACGAGATCAGCGTAATATCGCGGAACACTTTGCCAAACATTTTTCTTCAGTAGCTAATGACATTGGTGATAGTCGTCTTTTAGGCCTGTCTGAGGACCAACTGTATTGCCATGAGAGCGTGCAAAGGATTATGCAAAGCTACAATCGTCGATCCTCTGGTGACTGCTCACAATTTAATTTCCGTTTGCTTGAACCGAATGAGATTGTGGCTGCGTTATCTAACTTGGATTCTACAAAGAGTACAGGTTACGACTTGATTCCACCTAAGATATTAAAGATAGTTAACAGGGAGCTTTCTCATCCTTTGGCCGATCTATACAACCACTTCATTGAATCCTGTGATTGGCCACTACAATGGAAAAAAGGAGACTGGGTACCAGTGTTAAAGAAAGGCAGCAAATTAAACAGGACATCAAGAACTACAAACCCATCACAGTATTAATAGTGATAGGAAAGGTGTTTGAACAGTTACTGAGCAAACAGCTGACATCATTTATTGACCCTATGTTAGGCAATAACCTAACTGCATATCGAACGAATCAAAACTGTTAAACGTCTTTCATTGGATTGGTAGAAAGATGGAAACCGTCTTATCCGAAGATATGTCAAAGGCTTTCGATTCGCTATACCACCCCCTACTGATCAACAAATTGGGAGCATACGGTTTCTCTGACAACTCACTAACCTTGATGCGATCATATTTTACAAATAGGAAAAACAGAGTTAGGATCGATCATGAAACAACAAGCGACTGGTAGGCGACCACGAGAGGTTGTCCCCTGGGACCAGCCTTCGGGTCTCTTCTCTGGAACGTCTTTCGAAACGACCTAGCTACACCTCTCCATTGACGAAAATAGACTATTTATGTATGCGGATGACCACCAATTGTTCTCTGTGGCGAAGACAGCCAACGAAGCTGAAATTACTTTAACTGAACAGGGAAACAACATCTCTGAGTGGTACAATAATAATCTTTTACAGGGAAATTTTTCTAAGTATCAAGTGATGAGTCTGGGCCCGAGAAACTGGCTCAAGAATTCAAACATCGCAATTAACGACACTGAAATTGAACAAAAATCAGAGATAAGACTCTTAGGGGTTACTCTGGACGATCAACTATCTTTCTCGAGCCATATAAGCAAAGTTTGTAGAAAAGCCTCCTCTCCAACTGGCATCCTTCTAAGATTACGCAACCTCATTCCTACATCTGCTAAATTGCAAATTGTTAAATTTGCTGTGATACCCTATCTTTCATGTTGTCAAACTGTCTGGCATTTTTACCTTTCTTCTGATGCCAGGAAATGAGAACGAATACAAGAACGAGCACTACGCACCGTGTACTGTGACACCAGATCGACTTACGAGGAACTCTTAGAAACGGAGCGAAATTACCTACAAGAACGAGCGCTACGCGCCGTGTACTGTGACACCAGATCGACTTACGAGGAACTCTAAGAAACGGAGCAAAATTACCAACAACGACTCTACACGCGGCCGGCGGCTACAATCCATTGCGATTTAAATGTACAAAGTAAAAAACGGCCTGGCACCTCCCTATATCGCGGACTTATTCGTCGTTGCCAACTCTCGTTATTTTCTTAGAAATCATGACTTCGTCATTCCTAGATTGCAGACTGTTGCTCATGGAAAACACAGCCTTACCTACTACTTAGGCCCTGTTATATGGTCCAAATTAGATGCATATATTCGATCGTCTGAATCTTTGGGCATCTTCAAAAAGCGTATCAAACTGTTCAAATTCACAAGTCTGCCCGACAGAACCTGTAGAAACTGTTTTTTATGTAATAATTGACAACTTAAGACTCAATTATTAAGATTTTCTTTTTTTTAACACAATATTTACAACTAGTTAGGTGTCCCCCATTAGGGTATTTCTTATGCTAGAGTTATTGACACTTAAATAAAGTTCTTACTTACTTACTTACTTACACTATATCGCATTACGTCAAAGGACATATCTATAATAAGAGGACATAAGTGCAACGGTACAACTACTGGGTGGAGAAAAAAAAACCGCGTCTTGCCCGAGAAAACAACGTAATAACTCGATCGGTCAGGTCTCGAACCCAGACCTCATGTAGCGATCATAAAGACATCATGCAGCAGGCTAACAATTAGGGCACCCTCCTGAGTCAATCAGAAAACATAACCGTTTGAATGAAAAACTTTAACCCAGAGAAAAGGATAGAAAAGTAAACAGGACAAACAAATACCTCTTTAATTTCCGGTTCAATTTTATCGCACGATTCGTCACGAAACCAAATACTAAAACACAACTGATAAAGAACGCCATGAACGAGGCCACGGAATATTTCCCTTCTTCGCAAAACTCTGTTCTATACTCAGTGATATGGACGTCTCCATGGAAAATTGCTCTATTCACAGCAAAAGAAGATAACAGCTCCACATGACTGTTGTATTTCACTTTCCAAGCACTTTGCGTAGTCCATCCTTCAGGAGGCAGTGCGGCCGAGTGGTCAGCGTGTCGGATTCGCAATCCGCCGCTCCCGGGTTCGAGTCCCGCCCTGACCACTTCCTGGATTTGTTTCACGGTAGCTCCGAGTTCAAGTCCTTGACCATACTTGTAAATAGCCAATTGGTTTGCCTTCGGCCTGTTGGGATTCTTAATAATGTTATGTTCAGTATTTCAGTTATTTGCATGGACCACAATGAGAACTACTTCTTCTACCAGTAATTGGGTAATTCAATAAAGTCATTATTTATTTATGCTTTGCCCAGATATCCGTCCTTAAAATGAACTGTATCTCATCCGGACACTTTAAAATTTTTTTTCTGTTTAGCAAACAGTAAGTTACAAACAGTAAGTTAGCAAACAGCCAAGTATTCTACTCGTTACCAAAGCTACTTGGGGTTTCCCAGTGTTGAATTGTAGTTTCATTAAAGTAGCCACAGGACGGCAACGCTAAGGAAGACGTCGATTAAAAAATGAATTTTTGTCTTTAGTTAGAATTTCGAAAAATGGCTGCATGTGTTTACCGTCTCTTATGGCGCCACACCTCAACTTCAGCATAACATACATAGGCAGCTTTAAGTTCCAAATAGAAATTAACCGCCACGGTTTCCATTTGCAGACGACGCCAGTTTTGGTAATTTCACGTTGTTGTTTTGCAGAAGACGCACGTGCTGAACTATTGTTCAGCTACCCATTGGATCTTTTGCTTTGGGACGTCCTCGTTGCCGTCGCCGTCGTGGCTTGCTTAAGGTTCCTAACAACAATAGGACACGACGTAGTATTTTGATGACTAGGTATTGAACATCATAGAAAAGAGGTAAAATGTAACGGGTGTCAAGAATGAAAAATGTTTATTTCCAAGAATCAGCGTATTACACTGTGGTCTTGCACTGCGATCCCGTTTAACAAGGAAATCGTGTGTTTTAGGCGATTTTAGAGGTCCACACCATACAGGGAAACTCATCTAAGTACGTTGCTATCCTAAGTAATAATACACTCCCTGAAAAGAACCAGTCGCTTTAAATTTCGTGTTATAAAATCAGTTAGTAGTAGAATTGTTGCACGTGGCTGTAAGTGCAACCAAATGAAATGTTTTCCAGGTTTCTAAAAATTGAAATCCGAATCTCAGACACAGTGCAACACCACAACAATTGTAAAAAGATAAGTTCCATGGAATGATCAATAAAGTAAAAGGGCACAGTAATAAAATTGAACACTGACAGAATAATAATAATACTAAAACATAGAACGTGATCTGGGCTTTGAGCTCCGAATACCGATTTGGTTATCGTCTGTTTGACACTTGCAATCCCAAAAGATACTCCAACTTTTATCTCTTACACAGTCCTTATAAATACTCAACCCTTTATCTTTTTCCTATTGCCCTATTACCATCTCTTTCGGGCTCATTTAGCCTTGGAAAATTTATATTTTCGGTTTCATTCTCGTTTAAAAACAACCAACATCTTAAGAAGTACTCAAAAGATGGAGGAGCACCTCTCCAAATCCTCACCGCAACAAACAGTAAATTAATACCAACACTTAACCTGCGTATACCACCGTCACGAGACTTCTTTCTCAATACACCAACCTAATTACTTCGTGCGTGCGAAAATAGGCCTTTTTGGCGTCGTTCTCGAATGACAAATTATATTATAAGCATGGCGAGACGACTAGGAAGACTAACCACAACCATAAAAAAAAAAAAAAAATTGGAAGGAATAAAATTATTAGTACCTAAACATGAATGTAGAAGCTACTCTGTTTTATACACAGTATGTGGGTGTCTGTCTTCAAAATTCCCTTTTACCCACAGAAAACACCGGAAGTGGTCGTAACTTGTGTAAAGAACATTAATTTCAATGTCTTGTGCAGTTTCTATTTTCTGTTTATCAACGTGGCCTTTCTTTCCCTTCTTTTTACCATCACCCTTCTTTTAGTGCTGTGCTCAGATTGACAAGTTAACCACCACACAAAAAATTAACCTCATAACAAAAGCCCAAAATCCTTGCACATATGTGCCACATCAGCCATCATGCTTCCTACAACCTTTTATCACATGCTGAAAAAAATCAAAATATAATAACTCGCTCATAGCTAAAAAAGGTCAATTTCCAAATGAGCGTCTAAAGTAATCCGAGATTTCGCTTAACTTTGCTCTGTGATTGGTTCAGAAAACTCACACCATCCTCTTATTAACCAATCAGATGCAAAACTAAAAACAATAACGATTTGGTCATACGCGTTTTCCCGCCTTCAAGGAGTTTGTTAGGTTTCGTTCTGAGTTCTCATTAGCTAATAATAATGTAAACCTTTCTTTTGATTGGTCGCTGGGGTTACTTTGGTCCTGATTTTTCGACACTCAAATGAATACTGCTCTAACGCAGACCACTGACTACTGATACAATTCACCTGAACAGTTGTAAAGCAAGCTTCACCACAAAGTGTTATTTCAAGAAATTTTCTTCCATACTCCACCCTCTAAGTTACGATACGGACCAAGATTAAATATATATTGTTTATGTTTCGTCTTGTCTGAGCACCAGTCATAAGGGTTCCTCTCATAAGAGCACTTGACGCAAACAAACTGCAGGGTATCACCCAGACGAGAGTGTGCAAATGTACAGCCAGCTGGAGCCTTCCCCTCTACATGGCGCCAGCACTCCTCGGATTTATCCGATCCCCTGACAGCTACCCCATGGCGCATGCGCCCTTCTTTATCCCAGTATACTGGTTTGAATGCCACCTTTTTCCCAGACTGAATGTGTTTCCCGTCAATTGGTTTCCATCCCTTTTTGGGGTTTTTGCTCTTCATAGCTTCCTTGTATTCGTTCGATTCTGGCAAACTATCTAAATATCCCTGCAGGGTTTGTGGCCCAACACTCTGTATACTTGATGGGAGCCTTGTTGTTCCGCTATCCAGAGATATATCATCGCATTTGGCAAAGCGGCTGGAGTCGGATTTTTCAGACGGCACTGGCCTTGATGTGGTTTGGGTTGAACGAACTGAAGAACGACTGGTATAGGGTAAAGGCATTCTCTGACTTGACTGCATATAATAAGAGGAGTGCTGCTCCGTGTTGGAACCATAACTGTGCTGACTGTCTTGACTAAGGTCTGCTGTCTCTGTAAAGACATTGAGTATAATTTACGTCTGACAACTGTTTTGATAATACGATTAGAATGACGAGTGTGTACTGCTATGTTAGGAAAAACGTTATGGTGGTAACACTAGATACAAGATAAGATAATATGAACATGGTTGTGAGTTTACATTATTCGACTTCATGTATACGTAGCCTGTAGAGCAAGCGTGATTGTGATTAGCGAGTGCTTAGTTGTTTTTCTTGATGAAGATCACAGCTACCATCTTTAATTTTTACAGCAGCAGGTTGGGAGAGAAAGATATTTGTACCTAGGGTGTGAGTGACAGTCAAAAGAACGAGACGGAAGGAGGTGGGGAAATAAAATTACTGTAAAAAACAAATAAATCCTCTCGCCTTTCCTTACCCCCGCCCCACCGTCCACTCTATCTCTAAATTAAACAAGGCCGGCCGGATAAGCAATCGGGAGTTTGTAACGCTAACTCGCTCTTTTAAAGCGCCTGCTCTACAGGCTATCGTGTGCGAGACCAGATAGTTTTATTGCATCATTTTCAAAACTTTTGAAATCCCCATCTTGAATGAAAACGGGCCCGTTAAGTCACGGGACTTTCGAGAAATGGGCCCCATGTCTGAGTTTACCGTGATCTCTGGCTTTGGGTCACTCACCGGAATTAACAGCTGAGGCATACGAATGTTGAGACTCCATTTCCATTGTTTCAAAGTCTTTTAACGACTGTTCAATAGCCTGGTCTTCTCTCTCATCAACAACGTCCTTACGATTAGAGACATTGGCTGTCACTCTCTGATACTGCCCCATATCTTGAGAAGGTACCGGAGAAGGTGGAGATGGTACCATCACATGATTGACATCACTCATATTTTGATTATATCTAACCGAGGACGCCTCACCCCCATTACTGTCCGGGATAACTCCTCCTGCGACATTAGCCGTGCTTCCCTGCAAGAAGCCTCCACACATATTATATTGATCTTGGTACTGATTTAAATTGGACCAGAGCTGAGCAGTATAAGGGTCCAAGGACTGTGTACCATATGAGGAAGGGACCTGCCCAGAGGTGAAGGTTCCACTTTGCGCCTCCGTCAGTTTTAAATTAAACTCGCCACTAGCCAGAGCAGCATAATGATTAAGAAGCTCTTGTTGATTGTTAAGCTCTGCCAGTTGAGTGTTAAGCTCACTGTTAAGAATTTTGTTATAATCAGCAGCACTAATTAATATATCTTCAGTTTGTATACTTGCGTCCATGGTAACTATGGAGGTCTGTGAGTAATTCTCAGCTGTTGAAACCTTATCTTTGCTTCTAACTGTTTCTAAAAAGACAGAAGGTATCATGATTCAGAGTGAGTAATAATATTTATATATTTTTTCTGAAAATTGACAATGCACATGTATTGATAGAGAAATTTCAAGAATGTCCCCTCATGATTGGGTTGTCTGCATTTTCCCGCGCTTCAGGCAGTTTGTTCTCACTGGCTCTTAAAGGTATTTTTCTTTCTTCTTCTTTTGTTTTCCTCTTTATGTCACTAAATGAAAAAGTTCCCTTATTGTAAGTGGCTTATTAATCACTTCTAAAAGTGAAAGTGTTAACCCACTCGGCTTTCTATGCAGTGTGTGGTCCCCCCTCACACTCTCCCTCAGATAAAAGAATACCTTTTACGAGCACTGGATAGTGAAACTAAGCTTGCTGTTTTTGTTAAAGGTTTAGTAACTTAGTGTGTCACAATCAATTCAAATCTATCCTGATTTTATTCACCTTGACTGGAATAACGTTTCCTCCATGATTTCATGATTGGAATACATCGTCCAAGGGGAATACCAATCTCCTGCAACCAGACACAATGTAAGACTTAGCTGAAGAATAAAATCCCTTAGTCAGCAGTCTTGCCCAAGTACAGGGATGTTAATATTGGATAACATGCAACACTGGCAATAAGATGGTGAACAAATTTCTTTAATGGCATTTTGAAAAACTGTACAATATTTTTAAAAAAAAAATATCATGGTCATGGTTAAATGATACGATAAAGTAACAGGCTAAATGTAGCAAGACTAGCCCTTGGTTTTGGCCAACTATGGGCTTAAGGTGGCTCTATATAGTTTTTCGGCGCGCGAAGCATGGGTACGAATGGCGCGAGCGCGCGAGTATTTAAAAGAAAAACAAAAATAAACATGGCGGCGAGACTTTTATCGCGAGTCGCGTTCCACTTACAAACTCCTAAAAAAGTGCTTGAAGATACACTTCTTTCGTCTTCTCTTGACGTGCTTAAACTGAGGAGTAAATTCGCAGCATTTATTGCGCCGATATCAGAGGGTAGACGATCGTGATTGAACGCGAAGGAAGTCGCAGAGTGGTCACGGTGCACTTTTTATGGTTGGAGGCTTCGCTTTGAGCTCCATGGGCGATGATACACTGAAAACGGCTGGAGTGTCTGCAGAGGTGCAACTGACACAGGAAAAACAACCACCAATGCGTGACGAAAAGGGTCGGTTTTCACATAAGAAACCCACTCGAAGTGGAAACGGGGAGGACAGGACTCGTGGGATAAAGGAGTGGAGGGCAAAGAGGAAATTAGATTTTAATGGGATGGTAGAAGATTGGTCGCCACCGAAAAAAAGAGAAACCCGTTTAAGTCAGGTGTAGTTTAAAGTTTGTTTTCACTATGTGTGGCACCTAGCAATTCACCTAAAAGTTTTTAGAAAAGTGCTTCCTTAAGTCTTTCTTTGCTCTAAAAATTGTTCTCAATTTGAATCGCATCATTGACTTTCTGATTGACATTGCATTCTGATTGGTTAACGAAGCGAGGTATTTAGCACAGAATTGCAAAAATCCATTACTTCACTCGTGAATTCCGCCTTAAATTGTACTTGATATCAGTTTTTGCATGCAATTTAATGCGGAATTCCCTCATCAAGTAATGAATTTTCCAATAGAATTTTTGTATTATACCACAAATAGTTCATAGCAAGTTGTTTCGTCAATATGATTACACCTAAACATTTTGACATTTCATTTTAAAATTCCAACAAATGTTTGGTTACAGTTACAACCTAATAATACAATTACCATTAACACGTACAAATATTGAATTTTAATCAGAAACAAACAAAGAAGGAAAATTGCATTCCACATGGAAGTAGAATTATGGACTTAGATGTTTTGAGAAGTTCATTAAAATGTTGTTAGCACTGTAAAGCAGGTAAGAAGAAACAATTTTTATCTGCCCAAAGAAAATCACAACTAAAGAAAAGTCAAAATGAATTCTCAGTTTTATGGTAAGTACATGTACACATAACTTTGAGGCTATAAAATGAACAGGTTTCCAAGAAACAGTTATGTGATTAATTAAACATGTACATCTTCAAAACATTACAAAACTTCTCATAAGCAATAAATTTTTGGGCAAGTTCTTACCGTATACCAAGTGTCACACAATTGTATTTCTATTGATAGCAACAAAAATTGTTTTTTGGCAAATTTGGAACAAACAAGCATTGTAAATTTTCCACAAACCACAAGTAGCATTTACTGCTTTTGTAAAATTTTGTTAATTTTGCATAAAAATTTACCTTTGCTCATTTATTTCAAAAGAGAAGACAAACTGCCAGAATTAAGTGTAAAATTTTCTTGAGTATCAATATTGTCACTTTCAGCCAATTTGTCACTGTGGAACACAACAGAAGAAAAAAAATATGGGTTAGCCTCAGTGTTCTCAGTTACCTGTGCAGCGTGTGGTAGAAAGAATGTTGTCAAGACCTCCAGTGAACACAGGAGTGGTCAAAGAGGTCCTCTCAGTCATGATGTTAATTCAAGAACTGTTCTTGGGTGTCTACACACAGGAATCGGTGAAACCCACCTAAATAATTTACTGTGTACATTAAATATTCCCTCTGTGAACCCGGTAACTTTCAAGAGTAGAGAAAATAAAATTGGGCATGCAGTAGAGCAAGTAGCGAAAAAAAGTTGCAAAACTGCAATGTCAGAAGAAAGAAATGCTGCTATCAAAAAAGGTGCAAAAGCAGATGACCAAGGCTGCATCAATATCCCCTGCTCATATGACATGGGTTGGCAAAAACGAGGAAAGGGGCATAACTCGTCAACTGGTCAAGCTGCAGTGATGGGTTTAACTTATGGGAAAGTTATGGATTATACTACAAGAACAAAATCCTGCACGGTTTGCACAAATACTAGAAAAACTGGAAAAGAAGCGAAGCAACACAATTGTCGACTCAATCATACAGCATCATCAAAGGCAATGGAGCCTATGGCAGCAGTCCATTTGTTTACTGAAAGCCTAAATTCTAGAGTCAAACTATCTGTTTTTGTCGGAGATGAAGACTCCACAACAGCTGCACATATAAAAGAGAATGTCCCTTATCCTGTAGAAAAGTGGACAGACATTGTGCATGCCAAAAGATCACTAACTACAAGGTTGTATAACCTAAGCCAACGTGGAAAATTTGTAAATTCATCAGCTCTCTCACAGAAAGTTGTCAACTACTTGGTCAAATGTTTTTCTTATAGTGTGTCTCAAAATAAGGGGAATCCATCAGCCCTTCAAAAATCCTTAAAAGGCATTCTACCACACTCCTTTGGAAACCACACAAATTGCAATGAATCCTGGTGTGGTGCCAAGAAAGACCCTATTAACTATAAACACTCTGACTTACCCTATGGCAAAGATCTCTATGGTGATGACTTGAGGAAAGCTATGGAGAGAATTTTTGATGAATATTGTACTGATGTAGTAGTTGCAAAGTTATCACCTGGGGCAAATTCGCAGAGAAACAAGGCCTTAAACAGTGTTACAGGGTCAAAAAACCCCAAAATTAGATACTATGGGGCAAGTGCAAGTAATGACTTCCGAGTGGCCTGTGGCATCTCCCAAGTAAACCTTGGATACCAGTACATTAGCCAAACACTTGAGAGCCTCAACATTGAACCTGGTATACACTGTATCAGCCACATTGAAAGGATGGATCACAAGGCTACCCATGACAAACTTAGAAAAACCAGCATTAATTTCAAACGCCAAAGAGCTCAACTACATAAGCAGAACTTAACTCTTACAGGTAAAAAACAAGCTAAAGAAGGAAACACATACCAAAGTGGAATAGGACTTAACCTTAATCGAAACGATTCTACCAAACTGATCCAAGAATTTGACATCATCAATTTGAAAATTTCAAGTGAGGAGCTGAAAACCTTTGAAACATGCATTCCTGAATTAACAATGAGACCAGTGGTGGAGAAATTTCCCTATGACAGAAACACTGCTTACAATTTCGTAATTTACGATATTGAGACAAACACGTGTGGAAAAACCGCAGAAATATGTCAACTTTCAGCAGTTGATCAATCAGGTTTGCACTGTTTCAACAACTATATATTGCCTTTGAGGGATGTAGAAACTCATGCTACAAGGGTAAATGGTTTAAGTGTCCGAACAGCCAGAGGAGTCAGGACCCTGTTCAAAGACAATCAACCAGTAGAAACTGCGTCACTTGGAAAGTCACTGGAAAATTTTCTAACCTTCTTGGAGAAAACTGTCAGGCTTGTGAAAAGCGATAATAATATTTATACTGTTTTAATCGGGCACAACTCTCGGGTTTTCGATACTCCAACCCTTCTTCGTCAAGGTGGACATCAACTTTGTGAAAAACTTTCCTGTCGTAACGTTTTCTTTTCTGACACTCTCCCTGTGATGAAGAACTTGGTCAAACGTAAACATCCCTCTCTGGTCTCATCGGATGGTTCCACAGTTAAATTAAATCAACAATCCATTTACCAGACACTTTTCCATGAACCTTTCCCCGCACACGATGCAATGGAGGATGTTAAAGCTTTAAGAAGAATAGTCTTTGACTCCTGTTTGAACGTTTCAGAGGACATGTTGATAGAAAACATGTCATCAACACAGTACGCAGAAAACGACATGAAATACCTTGATCGTCGCTATGAACTCCTGCAGAAGTTCCGAGGAACTCTTTACCATCCAACAAACGCAGAATTTCCCATCAAGCAACAAATTACTAAAAAAATAGCCGGAAGTGGCATTTCATACCGAGATCTCAAAAATGTTTTCGAGAAGTTCGGAGCAAAAGGGCTTGTTGGCGTATTGTCTCTCCCTCCATCTTCAACAACTTGCAAAGCCCCGCGAGTAACAAAAACAACCCGTATTTTAGCCAAGTTCGTTGAAAACTTCAAAGCAGCGGAGGAAACTACAAGTTAACACGCATTTCCATATGTTTTTCCACACGCAGGTATACTCTTCGCTGTGGTGGGGAAAAGTAAGCGTCTATTTCTCGGCTAATTTTCAGCTAGCACGTGCTGAAGAAAGAGCGACGAGAGCATGCGCATTACCGTAACTTGAAGAATTTCTGTTTTGATGACGTCACGAAAAACGAGGGTTTTAGAGTGATCTAAAGGCGCATATTGGGCGCGTTCCAGACGGTGAATTTTTTTGAAAATTGGCACATAGATGGAATTTTTCTTTTTCTAGCTCTTACAAAAAAAATCATCGAATTTTATACATACATAAATGTAATACGTGTCAAAAATGAAAATTGCGAATTACTCCGAAAATTATGTACAGATTTTCTTGTGCCTTTATCAGTTGAAACTCCTTGAATGTTAACTCTGTTTCCCCAAAAACAAAGAAAATTTACCGCGTAGAAACCGAGAAACACCATCTAGAAGTCAGGTAGGTAAAAAAAACAAGCCAAGCATTTCTATCAATAGTTGCCATAGCAACAACTTTAAGGTTCTGAAAGGGTCTTCCATATAGAGTCTAAGGCTGTAGGCTTTCATTACTGATCTTCTATCGAGTGCTGTGAGATAAACATTTGCCAAGGGAGACTGAATTATTCATGCATATGTACTACCCAAAGCCTTGTAAAATACTATATGGAGCCACCTTAATTCAATATGAGAGATGGTTTAGTGGTTGTTACAGATCTGTAGAAGAGAAATATTTTTTTCGTTCATAAGGTTGTACCAGAGAACACTCAAAAGAAAAGATGCCACGCAGCAAAAAAAGCTGTTCGTAAACTCTAACAGTTTTCCTCAAGCTTTGCTCTTGGAAAATTGTTGGCATCTTGGAACAGTTAATGTCCAGGGACAAATGTGTGTGCATAAAATTCTCGCACCAAGTAGAGAGTTTTGTTTAATTATCAATAAAGGGCAGGGCTTGACACTAACAGTACCCAACTAGCCACAGACTAGTAGAAATTCAGTTTTGGCTTGTGGTTTTTAATTTCCACGAGCCAATTTGGCTAGTAAACAAACTGAAATTGTCATGACACGTAGGTTGTCACTGGCCACTTGGCTAGTAAGTTGAAAAGTTAGTGTCGCGCCCTGAAGGGAATCATCAGTTGATCCAAAACAAATCCTCCAAACTCACTTCATAAGAATTGTGAGTCAGACAGTAAGGAGAATTAATGAGATCTTGGGAGTGGAAGAGTTAACTGGACATGCATATTGCATGGATATTGCATGCATATTGCATTAATACCAGTCTAGCTCTAACCCATGAAACATGACAAACAACTGCAAGCTTCATAGGTATAGCCAAGTTAAGAAAAAGGTAAAGAATAGACGTACATCAGAGGAAACCCTATAGAATTGTATTATAATGCAAGTAAATAATTAATCAATA
Source organism: Stylophora pistillata (assembly GCF_964205215.1). Taxonomy (NCBI): domain Eukaryota; kingdom Metazoa; phylum Cnidaria; class Anthozoa; order Scleractinia; family Pocilloporidae; genus Stylophora; species Stylophora pistillata. The sequence continues at coordinate 16,306,142 of NC_142529.1, forward strand.
ATACCATACATTTTTTGTATGCAGCTGATTTAAAGTCACTTATAAAAGCTAACAAATTGTAAACAAAGAAGTGATTTCAAGAAACATTCAATTGTAAAGTTCAATGCTGGAACACTATTATAATAATAGACATGGAACATCTGCAAACTGTCTAGAAAATGTTTTTGATGACAGTGTGACACTGTTTCATGTTATGATCAATTTAAAAGTAAATATAAATAAAAAAGATCAACTGTACCCTCAGTAGTTGTTTAAGCTCATCTTCTGTTTCAACATAATGCAATGTTTGGTCCTTTAAAAGAAAAAATGTCCCACAGTAGTGAACAACACAGACCTACACATGTATGCACATGCGCATGACTTGCATGTAAGTAGAACCTTCAAGTACTTGGAACATCATGTATCAGATTGTATTATCAGCAATTGTGCATTCATGATTAAAGATGTCTCTTGTCTAAAGCATAGGCACATTCACAAAGTGGCTCGCTGACTGCATGCTAGAGGGTCCAGTGGTGTGAGGCATGGTGGCCTCATGGTTAGTGCACTCAACTTGGGATTGAGTGGTCCAGTTTTGAGCCCTGGCTGTGGACATAATGTGTTGTGTTCTTCCCTAGTGCCTCTTTTCACCCAGCTTAAATGGGTACTGGTAAATTTCATGCTGGGGGGTAACCCTGCAATGTACTAGCATCCCATCCAGGGGGGAGTAGAAATACTCCTAGTTGCTTCATGCTTCAGAAACCAGAGTAAATTGTCAGCCTGTTGGGCCACTTGGCTTTACCTTTAGAAGGTTTAGTCACTATGTGTAAATGCTATTATCAGATACCTGAATACAGTGTTCCTGGAAAGTCACTTTTAAGTCTGCCATTCCAAGACTATCAAGAACTTTGAAGACTTCATGATATGACTCAGCATTCTCCACAGTGTATGTGTTATAAGAGGTATTGGAGTGCATGACCTGCAACTAGTAAAGAAATAGGTGGTAAAGACTATTTGTGAACCTGAACACATTTAACTTTTCTTCGTTCCATTCCATGATTTGGGGAAAAATTTCAGCCTGGAATAAATTTTGCACTAAAAAATGTAAGCTCCCTGGCAAATAAATAAATAAAAAAAAAATAAAAAAAAAACCTTAAAAAAACCTTGAAGATACTTTATTTGTTTGTTTGTTTTTTTTAGTAGCATAATTGTTGTCAGTAGTGATATTTTTTATGACATACAACCTTTTCTAAGGGCCAAATTGTTTCTCCACACTTGATGATGACTGGCTCATACCCCAATCACACCAACAAAACACGTTTAGTTAAACCAGTTTTAATAGAATGAAAATTAGAAACAAAGATCTGAAAAACTGAATTTTCCCTAAGATTTAAGTATTCACCAACTTGTATTTTCAATAATTTATACTACATCAATTTTGAAATTGACAAACATCTGTTTAAGCAAATGAATAAAGGGAGTAAGTTTCTAAAGAAACTGTGGTGCTGCGTCGGTGGGGGTAACAAGGTAATTTGGTTATATCAACTAAGTTGAAATTGTAAATTGGCCACTGTAAAGAGTTAAAAAGCTGACAGTTTCGAGCGTTAGCCCTTTGTCAGAGTGAATGACGAAGGGCTAACGCTCGAAATGTCAGCTTTTTAACCCGTTACAGTGGCCAATTTACAATTTCAACTTAGTTGATATTACCAAATTAATCTGTTTAAGCAGCCTCTATAAAGCTATAAATTTAAACGAAAAGAAAACTTTGTTAAACAAAACAGCTTTAACACATTTCTGGTGTGAGTAGGGTGCAAGTCCTTTTACCTTTGAACTCCCAGATACAGTTACAGAAGTGATTCTCTTTAAGTTAGTACTAAGTGTCATACATTTCCTGGCAAAACTAAACAAGGGATTTGAGTTTATGCATACAGCTGTTTGCAGAAAGGTTGTAACAAAGAAGGTCAAAGTGCCTGTAAAAATCTTGAACAGTAATCTGGGTATCCAGTAATCAATCTATTGTAATAGGTGAAACAAATAAATATTGACAAAACAATTGTTAAGAAGGGGATGAATACCAACATGCACATGAATGCAAGAGGAACAAAACAATACAATTATATTACTTTGTAATCATTTTTTCATTAGGGCACTTAGAATCCCCTCTCTTTGAGTTTACATTGATTTTGTCTTTCATTAAGGTCAGTCTGTTCTTTTTTCTCATTTTTCATCTCAAGACTAGAAATAAAAGTCTGTCTTGTGAATCGAACAAAATAGATTCATCAAACCCGCTATGCCTTTTTCCTGACAGTGATAGTTTCTCAAATTTCCCTGAAATCCTGAAGTCCGAGAGCTGCAACCTGAAAACTGCCTACAGGAGTTGTGGCGTGTACTGGTGCTTTTTTCAATAAACCTTTCTATAATCAGCTGTAGATTTCAACCTGTCACTAATAAGCTCATCTTTTCTGATAAGATGTTTGCAAGGTAAATAACGGTATGTATGAAAGCGATCCTCACAGTAACGAACCCTACTTAATGCATAGTAGTGGAAATAAGGCCTGAAAAAAATTCAGGCTTGTATGGTATTTGAGCCCACGACCTCTACGATACTAGTGCAGATACTGAGTTGGTCATTATGTTGTTCGTTTGTATTAAACCTGTCGAAGTGACAAATCAATGAATTTGAATTTGTGAAAATCATATGTGTGTTCCAATTAATTAGTTAATTAATTAATTAATTATCTAATTAGTTCTTATTAACCAAGCGAGAGGTCTGTATGGGAGAATCTTGATTGAGGTCGCCAGTACAGACTGAACGCAGTGAGGTCTGTACCAGCGACCGAGGTCAAGATTCTCCCATACAGACTGACCTAGCTCGGTTAATAAGATGTTTATTATATGGTCGTGTCTTATATGCCAATTTTTTATATTCTTTGTACCTTTTTTTTCTAGACTGGTCTAGATGCCGGTCTAGATGGGAAAATCTAAACCGCTTTCAATATTGATTTCAGCCAATCAAATTTGTGAATTCGGTAGTTCCCAGTCATTGTGAGACACAGCCATATAATAAATAACGATAACAGGACTGAGTGGAGTCCAATTAGGTGACTGTAATCACGGAGCTGATTAACCCTTTGACTCCCAAGAGTGACCAATTCAGACTTTTTCCCTACTGTATCAATACAATATCAAGCAGACAAGTAAGGAGAGTAAAGAGAAATATCAATGAGGGGAAAATTGGTTGATCCAATACAAGATTCTCCCCACATCATAAGAATTGTGTAGCAGATTAACAAGAGCTACAAATGAGATCTTAGGAATGAAAGCAGGGCTTGACACTAACGGTAGCCCACTAGCCACAGACTAGTAGAAACTCAGTTTTGGTTAGTGGTTTTCAGTTTCCACCAGCCAGTTTGGCTAGTAAACGAACTGACATTGTCATAACATCTAAGAAGTCACCAGCCACTTGGCTAGTACATTGAAAAGTTAGTGCTGAGCCCTGGAAAGGATTGACAAAATCGGTTAACTGTGAAGTGGAGGTTCAATCAATGAATTACAAGTTTTAAAATAGACCAAGGCTGTGCTCTAAGAAAAATCAAGGGGAGCCCAGTGCTCTGAAACTGGAATCCAGGGTGCCCAGCATATGCTTTCATGAAAAAACTAAGATTCCTGATTCACCCAACAGCAAAAGTAATGCGCCAGGGGCCACTGGGCGCTGCTAGACCACATCCCTGTTGACAGAGTTGGATGACATCAAGTCCTGATGCCAATTAATCAAAATTATAACAAAATTCCAAGAATCCAACTGGCATTAGAACATAGCTAGCAGAGTTGTGCAATCAAATTCATTGTATGTAAGCGTGCTCAAAATCCCGATAGTGCACGTTGATAGCGTCAGCAAATCCGACTTCACCAAAAATTTTTTTTTTCGCGCGAGCGGCCATTGTTAGCGCGGGGAAAAATAATACATTTCGCGACAATAATGGATACAAACAGAAACTCGGCCTACTAGTCCAAAAACGAAGACAATGTTTTGACCTTTTCCCTTGGGCTACAGTTCTTAAATGAGGCAGAAAAAGAGAAAAACAAAGGAAAAGGAGACTCTGCATCAGCGCCGTCACGATTCGTTTCAACTGATATTGTTGTCCGTTTTTCGCGTCGGATTTTGATGCACAATTCCACCGGCTATGTTCTAAAGCACTCAAGAAGTTAGAGTCGCCCTCGGCTATCGCCTCGGGCCACTCTTACGCTTCGTTCGCGCTCTCCAAACTTCTCACGTGCTCCATAACTCGACAGTGCACGCTAAAGCATGAACCAATTGTTAATTAGTTCAACCTTTCCTTAAAAAGCAACAATATTTAACTCGATGAAATGCCCCACAAGAGCTTGCCCCACATGACAGGTTTTGTCCAATCACACAGGCATGATGTGTTGTATAACACTGTCCTATTAATATGCTGTTTGACTGCAAGCATGACGTGTACACTGCGCTTACATTGGATTGGTGACAACCAACTGCTCTGAAAATTTTGCTATAGTTTTGATTACAGATTAGAATCACAAGGAAAAGTTACACATGCATCTTTGTAGGAGTAAAGACATAATTAAAGATATTTATATAGGGTGTTAATTAGCTAACAGAGATTGCAGAATTCTGTTCCAAGTACACAAAATTTTCCTGGTTAGATTCAAATGCCCAGAGCTGTCATTGTTGTTTTTTTATTATTTAGTTCTCATTAACTGAGCGGGAGGTCTGTAAGGGAGAATCTTGACTGAGATCACCAGTACAGACCGAACGCAGTGAGGTCTGTACCAGCGACCGAGGTCAAGATTCTCCCATACAGACCAACCTAGCTTGGTTAATAGGGTGTTTATTATATGGTTGTGTCTTATATGCCAATTTTTTATATTCTTTGTACCTTTTTTTCTAGACCGATCGACAAGCTGGTCTTGATGGGAAAATCTAGACCGCTTTCAATATTGATTTCAGCCAATCAAATTCGTGAATTCTGTAGTTCCCAGTCCTTGTGAGACACAGCCATATAATAACATGACACATTGCACAGAGCTGATGTATGTGTACAGTACAATGTATATTCTCCTGTCTCTTTCTTCTATCCTCCTCTTATTCAATTCACAAATAACTTTGACTCATGTACCAATCATGGACAAAATTGTTGAATCAATTACAGAACGATAATTTTTGTGTTTCTTGATTAAGTTTGTTAAGCAACCAGCGAGTGGCTTATTAAATTAAACTAATTAATTTACAATTTACTGTCTAAAAATCTTCATAAAGTTCCTATGGGTTCTCTTTTCATTCAAACTTGGCTACCGGAGAAAATTTCCCTTAACAATAAACAGCATGTGTCAGCCTTATTCCCTGAAAAAAGGCTTTTATTCGGATTCCACACAGTAAGCCTATAATGATTCCGCCTTCTGGCAGACTGGTCGGTAGTTGGAATACATTGTGGTATAAGAACTACAATAAAAGTCATCTCTATGGAATTTGACATCTAGCTATGATTTTCAGTTTTAGTTTCTGCATATGATATGATCACTAACATAATCCTGTTAACAAATATCTCGCAAACCAGAAGCTAACGCTTGCTTGCTTGCTATGATTTTCAGTTTTAGTTTCTGCATATGATAGGATCACTAACATAATCCTGTTAACAAATATCTCGCAAACCAGAAGCTAACGCTTGCTTGCTTGCTAAGGCTTGCTTGTCTGGAAGCAAGATCCTTAGTTCCGTACGACAGCCGAATAAATGTTCGTTATTTCGTTCCATAAAATGAATCTAAAGCTTTTCCCAGGCCCCTTTTCCTTTTTGAAACTCTTCCGATCACATATATCTCAAAATAAACCGCCTAGCTGGTACTAACACTACTTCCTGTATGTAATACATCGTTAATTAAGTAATCGGAATCAAACACGTAAAGAAACTTTTTCTGTGACCGCGAAGTTATGAATCAGTGACACTACCTTGCGTATTCACTCACCGTTTTTTGATTATGGCCTCTGGCGTCTGTAATATTATTTCGATCTTGAAAATTTGGTTCAGTTACCAAGGATTTAAACTAAATACAATAGGCTAAGAACTACATTCTTTCACGAATGCACGCCGCCATATTCCCAAGGTGCCTGAGGAGTGACTGGGTCCCACAAAAACCGCTGACATTCACACAGTCGGCTTCAGCAGTACAGCCAAGGCTGGGGTTAATTCAATCGCACTTTTACCATTGTTGGACCGTTTTATTTACAAGTGCAGACAAAAACGAGTTTAATAAACATCGTTACAAGTCCAGGTTACCAGTCCAAGTGTCTGACTTATAATTACAGGGGTGTAACGCTACAAGTGTAAAAGATGGTAAGTATCAAATTTAATAAAACTTTTACAAGAGTCCGACTTGTATTGTTTCAAGGGTCCGGCGATTAAATCCCAAGTGAAAAATACATGGTGTATGTCACTTGTAAACATTGAGTACCTCTTCTGAAAAAGGCGATTAAAGCGTCACTATATGCCATCTTTTAATGAAGAGGAACTTGACGAGCTGCTAATACGTCCGAGTTAACCGTCAACCTAGGAATTTCCAACATCGAAGATCCAAGGGAATTTTGAGAGAAGTTTCGTCTGCCTGTGGACGCCATCGTCCATCTTTTGGAATTAATAGGCCCGCGTTTGGAGCTTCAGTAGAACGAGACGTAACAGAGCACTAAAGGCAAGACAGCAAATTTTAGTATTTCTTTACTTCCTCGGAACATTGAATACCTTCTATCACGTGATCAACACTTGTCATGGTATCTCCACATCAAAAGTATGGCATATCATTCATCGCGCTGTCCCTGCAATACTGAGCTTTAAGCAGGAGTTCATGCGATGGCCTGGCCAGCCTCTTAGCCATCGCCGCTGAATTCAGAGACATCGCAGAGGGTCCCCAATAGGGTTCTTCAATCCCGCCATCCCGACCGGAATTTTCCCTCCATCCCTCAATCCCGAGGGTTTCTACCGGCTAATCCCGATCCCGGTCATATTTTCTTAATTCCTTACTTCAGCAAAAATGATCCTTGAAGTTCCGTTTCAGATTCCCTCACAGCAGACTCAAACACACTGACTATTACGTTGAATCAGCTGTATCTCTGTGCTCTAAAACGATGATCTAGTTCATTTGTTTTTCATGACTGGTTTTAAACGAGTTTCGTCAGTCATTGAGTTATTTTCATGGTTCTTATAGCTGGTTTTTTTTTGTTTTTTGTTTTTGTTTTTTTCTGTTTTGACTCTTTTGTTCGATAACACCTGCCTTCCGGATCACTTCGATCCCTGAAAAAAAGTGTCTCTCGGAGATGATAGCGATCAATGAAGAGCATTAAAGGGGAACTGAAGTCTAAAAATGAACCATTTTTAAATTGCAGCTTATAGTTCGAATAGCAATGTTCGAGGGTTTTTGGGCCCAACTTCGCCTCGGAAACACTGAGACACTGAGAACAGAAGATTGTATTCATCAAATTTGAAGAATGTAGGTTGGAAAGAAGACGCTCAATTAATTTTTCTAATTTTCCATACATTTGTCTGTAAATTTTTTCTGCGCCGCCCCTTCTACCCTGCGAAAATTTCGGTCTGTGCATTCAGTCTTTTAACCGATCAGCCGTGATTGGAATATTTCAATCAATCAATCAATCAATTTATTTAACGTGGTCAGAACGCTTAGCTAAAAGCTAGTTTACAGGTACGCCACGAAATAAAAAGAGAAAAGGAAATTATAAAGCCTTATGAAGGTATATAAATTTAAATGAATTAAGAATTAAGAACTAGCTAATATTAAAATATAAGAATTTAACAATGTAGTCACCGAGTTGAATATATAAAATGTAATCATTAAAAACAGGAAATATAATTAACAATAGATCCTCGCCGCGCTAGAGTCCCGTGAGATCTAATGTTTTTAACTAAATTTTAAAAGTAGTAAATGTTTGTATCTTTCGAGACTCGTCCGGTAAAGCGTTCCATAGTTTCGATGTAGCATATCTCCATGATCTTAGCCCAAAAGTTGTTGATTTTACTTTTGGGAGGTCCAGTATTGTGGTGCCCCTAAGGTTATAAGTGGAGCACCTAACTGTTACAAGATCACGTAAGCTTTTTGGTCCTGCATCACTGGTTAATATCTTAAAGACAGTGGCCAATATTTTCGCTAATCGCTGTTCACGAAGACTTGAGAGACCGATACGCTTACAAAGTTCCTCATAAGGCGAGGACTTATCTCTAAAAACAAAACGGAGCGCACGTTTGTTCACCAACTCTAACTTGTCACCTGACTTCTTATTACAGAAGTGCCACGTTTCGGAGCAGTAATTAAAGTGTGGTAAAATGAAGGCTTTGTAAAGATCCCTTCTAGTCTCAAAAGACAACATTTTCTGCATCCTTTTTAACACAGCCACATGTTGACTGACTTTTCTACATATTTTAGCAATGTGCTTTTCAAAATTCAATTTATCATCGATTGTCACGCCAAGAAGTTCCACTGTGTTGGATATGGGAAGCTGTGACTCCTCACACTCAAACACTGGTTCATCAGTTCCTTTGTGTTTTCCCAACACCATTGCCTGGTATTTTGAACTGTTCCTCTTCATACCATTTGAATACTAAACTGTTCCTCTTCATACCATTGAGTACTAAACAATCTGTTTCCCTGTTCATTCATTGGCGGACGCGAACAATAGGCGAAAATGTAAGTTGCTTCCGGTGAGCGTCAAGACACACGACCTGAGTCTGGTGGGTAAAAAGTTGAAGGGTCATTAAACGCCAATGGTTCCCCACCCTAGTTAGATATTTTGAATTGGTCATCGTTTAACGTCGTCCAATCAGAAAAAGGCAATCAACGTGACGGTTTCTGGCTGGCACATGAGAATCTTGCTACGCATCCCAGACGCTGAAATACTGTGGGATTTTGATTTTCTTCGAGGGCTAGCTCCGGTCCGTTTGGATGGATTTTCGATTGGAAAGTACGAGGAGAATCGTGCATCTTTTGACCTTAATGCTGCGAAGTTTGAAAGCGGAGCGATGCGATTTTCGGGGTCAAAATCGCTCGGGCGCTTGAACCCTTTCAAAACAAGGCTTCCACCCTTGTCTTTCTTTAATGTATTACATTAACGACGAAATCAGACTTATTCAAAATCGCTAAAAAAAAAAAACGGCAAGAGTACCATCTAACCCCATACATTAATTATGCATTCAGTCTTTGTTCAATGAAAACAATAGCGATAACAATAGAACTCCGCAGAGACTAGTAGTCTTAGTTTTCAAAATTTGGATTTTTTTTCCAAGTCTTTATTAAAACAACGGTCGGCTACACAAACAGATTGTATGGGTCCCCTGTGTCCATACAAACTCTTATAGTACGCTTTGGTCTCCTACGGCTAAATTTAATGCGAAATGTTTATTTGACGATTGCTATCATCTAGGAGCTTCTTTAGCAATTCGCTGCAACTAAACTATAATAGGCCTTTTGCAGCTAAGCCATCACGTGACCTAGTTTTCATGAAATTATGGGCTATAACTTAGCCGAATTCAGAAAAGGAAAAAGCATTTCGAAAATAAAAAAATGGCCAAGTTTGAGGCCTCCATTATTCAAAAATGAGATTTGATGACACTCTGAATTTTTTAATAAATAAGAAGGTTTATATGGAAGAAGTTGCTGGAGAGGAAGGCCTTGCTCTCCAGTAACATTTTCCATACAAATCCTCTAAATTTTCCGAAAGTTCAAACCGCTATAAAAACAGTACTCTGTAATTCTCGGGGCCCAAACTTGGACGTTTGGGTAATATCGATATGCTCTTTCCATCTCTGGTATTCTTCAAGTTGTATCCCATAATATATATCTAAAATTGGTCACGTGACCCCAGCTGCAAAAGGCCTATTCTGCTACTGAAGCGAACAGCTCTTCCGAAACGTGAAACCGTTCCCACAGAGAGCCCAGACAAGCGATGAGTCTGGTTGTTTATTCGAAATATCTGGTTTATTCTGGTTTTAGATTTGGAAGCCGGGCGATTCTT
>NC_142529.1:16321165-16338665 GCF_964205215.1 Stylophora pistillata
AACCGTGTGTGTCCAAGCGGAACAGTGAAATAACAATGCGAGCGAAAACACCGATGTGTCAAACAAGAAATGGTTACTTACATAACGAGGGGAGGGCCTTCCTTGTTCTGCGAGGTCGTTCAACAGTGATCCGGCGATGACTAAGTTATCCGCTGACAAATTCCTCTGACTAAGTCTGGGCTCAGTTCAGACGAACGATCAGAGACTGGAGCCATTCCTGTATTTAGTAAAAATAGTAAAAGTTAATAAGTTATATCTTAACTCCTTGCACATGAGTATTTCCTTTTTACAGGTATAGTAGAGTTGTTAAAAATTGCCAAGCGAAATTAAAGTAATCCACGACTTTCTTCCTTTCGGTGTTGTGCAAAAATAGACAAGGAGCCCGATGAATGGATTTGTCTTTCATGTGAACAATTTTCTCAGAAAGTCAATGTGGAAAGAGTACCATATAACCCCATACATTAATTATGCATTCCACTCTTTATCTTTCACGACAAAACTTTAAAAACAAAGTTTACTAGTCTGAATGCATAATTAATGTATGGGGTTATGTGGTACTCTTGCCAGTCAATGTTCCATGAAGAAAACTCCCTCCATTGCGGCCAAGCCACATTTCTCCAGCAGAGCATACAAAAGCTCATCTTTCAAACCGGCAGTCTAAATCCCACAGGGATCAACGAACGCTTTTCATTCTACTAATTTATTCGTGTTTTTCTCGTTGCCATGTTCCAACCAATCACGTAGCTCCTTTTTCTGCCTTTAAGAGCATACACAACCCACAACTCCTCTATTTGCTCTGAAGAAGGGCGAACGCTCGAAACGTCAGCTTTTATAATCGCAACGGTGGCCAATTTACCATTTCAACTTTGTTGATAAATTCGAATTATTTCAGTTGGGTAAATTGCTTTTTCGGTGACAGTGATCCCCTTGATAGCGTAAACTGATTTTAAGTTGAACTTAACGTGAGCGATGAATTATCAAGAACGGTTGCATTTTGTATAGGTCCTAATTGATTCATATGTGAACCCAATCATTTACTTAGTTCAGCGCAACTAGATCGAACTGACTTATCGAGTAATTAGAAGTACGATTGTAAATACTGAGAACAATTTCTATTTATTTCTCACATGGCAATGATACCAGGGAATTAATGAAAGAAACTAGCATACACGGTGATTAAAGAGTTCATGACCTTTGTGCTGGTTTTTTTTTTTTTTCTTAGGAGCTATTCTCCGAAATGTCCACTTGACAGACTGCCTATATCGATTGAAAAGGTAATGACTGTGTCACGCAAACATTTTATCACACTTTTCTACTTGATGATGAGAGATCTTTTCACTTTTTTATGTTTTATGTTTTCATGTTTTTATGTTTTTGTTTCTTTTCTGTTTTTTTAATGTGACTTTGTCTCAAATAAGTGCACTATGATGAAACATGAATTTTCTAAGTGATAACGTGCGCAGGAAGGGTTAATTTTTGTATATACTGCCTTGCATCAAACTTAAACACGAAGGTGCGCTATAAAAGGGCATTAGCTCCTCTCCCTAATTTTGAATTCACCCAAAAAAATAAAGATGGCGGACGATGAGGAGAACCACAACAAACACTTAGTATTTGTTATACTCGTCAAAAGCAATAAAACATACCCAGAAACGGTCGCAAAATATCAGTAGAGTTATTTTTCTGTGAGTAGTTTTGTTTGGAGTACAATATTTCCTCGTTTTGTGTAAAAAACTTGCATTGTTATGGTCAAATTCAAATCGCCCACCATTTTGAGCCTCCCCTACCCAGTAGGCTATCCATGGAGCTATCTTTGTCTATTGTGAGTCTTCATTTCACCGGTACAGTGGCAAGCAGTGTTCCAGTGAATTTATGCGCCAATATGCGATATATTTGAGGCCCGATCGAGCAGTGACGCGAACAAAATAATCGTCATTTCGCTTTGGAGTTGTCTCAGAGAATTTCTCTTAGTGTGAGACCTTTTGTTGAGGTTATTCTACGATTCGACTCACAAAATGGATAGCTTTCCCCCTCCAGATAAAATGAAACGTACAAAAATCAACAAACGTGCAAATGCACGGCGAGATCCAGCAGAACAAGACCCACATTTCAGTCTGACAATTGAAGTCAAAAAGGATCAACAAAGTCGTCTGGAAGCTATCAAACAGGATAAGCAACGCTAAATTGGCTCTTGGTATATGTAGACAGACTTCTACCACGCAAAATGCTGATTTAATGGAAAGACTTCTCTCGTATTTTGAAATGATTTGTTCATCAGCTGTGGAAAGTAGCTCTTCATCCATCACCAAGACTGATGTGCTCGAAGGGCCGAGAACTGCTCTCTCTCTCTCTCTCTCAACCCGTTCAGCCATTGTCTAGTTCTGTTGAAGTGCGTGACAGATGACAAACTTGTAAAAGACAGATATATGTGGATGCTACAGTGGATGGTGGATGCTATGTGTGCACAAAGTCATCTTTGCAAGCACTGTGTAAGTACTTTACCACAAATCCATGGTGTGAATTTTGTGGCGAAGATTACAAATAGGCTTCAGCTACTTTTTCAAGTCAAGAGCACGTTTGTAAGATTGAAGTTCCCTGTGTGTGTAATGACTCAGTTACTTGGCTCAGTTCTGGAGTTTTGGGACACCCTGCAAAGTACTACACCAATGTTAGGTGAGTATAATACGTACATGACCTACTTTGCAAGTAAACATTATCAAAGGAAAATATCCTAGGAAAGTTTTTCACATATATATATGATTAGTTTACATGTACAAGTATATCCTCTTCGATTATGTAAATTATGGCTTTCCATTCTGTTCTCCCATGTTTTGTTTCTAGTAATAAATCTGTATGCTAAAGTGAGTGATACTAAAAAAAATATATTTGCAGAATGGTTCCTGCATTCACATGTACTGGACTTACTGAAACTCAGTATCATGGTTTTACTGAGGCCACTGACATTGGCTGTGTGATGGAAAAAACAAAAGACACAAGTATGTGGTTTTTAACGTATACACTGTTGTACACTATCTTTACTTTTTCTAGGATGTGATCCTCCTGTGTTTTAACAGCAGTGTTGTGAAGTCTGTAATAAACTTTATTACAAGACTCAGGCAGCCAGAGGGCCAGTATCTAAAATCAACCAATCAAAATGCTCTATTGCCAGTCCAATATTCTCTAAGTATTGGACTGGGCATTGTCCTGAATGATCCTGCACTTGTGAAAAAGCTTTCTTCAGTCATATGGTAAATCTCTTATTAACCAAGCTTGCTCTGGACTGTATTAGGAGAATATCGGCCCTCGGTCTTTTTTTGTACGGACCTCCCTGCACTCAGTCCGTACTGTCAAGTCCTTGGGCCGATATTCTCCCAGTGCGGCCCTCGCATTTGGTCAACAAGATATATATCATGATTTACCCATATGATCAGTTAGTGTATGACTTAAATCTAGCTTTTACTGTACCTTGCAGCTTATTGAGCTGTATCATTTTGTTTGGCAGTATGTAAAGACCAGGGTTTTGGATATAGGTCTGTAGTTCAGGAATTGTGCAACAAGACAATGGCTGATGCAACCTGGGCAGAAGTTAAAGCTACGCAAGGCTATATTGCAAGTGGGGATGTAAGTTGACATGCTACCAGCTACTTGTTTGTTGTGTATGTTCAGTGTTGTTGAAGTTATTTGCAGTGGGCAAAATTTGAAATAACACCTTATGCAGTGCTAGGTCATTTTGTACCTTCATTCAAGTTACCTTCAATGCTCAGTTTCCTTCCATTCATTTTTTATTCTAATTACTCTTTCAGTGTATGATAACAGATGCCAGACATGACTGCATTCTACAGGGATGCTATTTCTACGAGGTAAGAAATTCCAACCGAATGCTAAGCCCCATGAATTTGATAACTCGTGCCTCACTTTTCTGAAAGCCTGTTTCCACTTCCATCATCTTATCAGTCGTGATTTTTGCACCCCCTGCAGCATTTTTAATCAATTGATGGCTCTGTTTCTCCATTTGGCTGTTATGATGTGGGATTCCTGTCTTACTAAAAACCATAACATATCAAACATACCCTTGCTTTTAGCATACAACTTAACAGAGGTGGCCCATGACTGTATCAGATCATTGAAAAATTGGTTTGAGCAAAGAGGCATCAAGAATTCCTTTGATACCTGGCATGGTAAGTATGTATAAAAGTTCATATGTCAATGACTGTGTGGTGCTCTTCAGTTTTGTAATAATTTATTTAATCTGTTACCAGCATGTTATCTAATAATCTAAAGGCATCAAACATAAACAAGACTTTTGGTGTTTGTTGATCCAAAAAAGTACTAAATAATTCAGGACATGACTCATGTCATGCCATGCATTGAGTGCACTTTACAATTTACAACACATTGACATTGTTTTCCTCACTGATAAAGTTGTTATTTGTAATCTATCAATGGTCATGATCAATCACAACTTATTATCAAGACTGAATTCATTTGAAATTAGTGTCTCTTTTTCACATTTGCATCTATTTTATTCAAGACAGTACTTGTATTTACATGTATATAATAGTGACGATGCTTGTAGGCTTTGCCATATGCCTTGCCTAGTATGTATTTGGCAGCTTCTAGGTTGTTTGCAGAAGCTCTTAAAGTGTTACGATATAAGGCTACTACTTGTTTGCTTTCCTTTTCAGAGATGATGTAGCTTTGGTCTTGGAATGAGTTTATTGATGATCAAGGATAGTTCAAGGCAAAGTATTATTTCAGTTGCTTTTCCATTTTCTGTTGAAATGACTCCTTTTTTCAGTTGATGATGCTCAGTCAATTCTCTTGAATGATGACATCATTTTAAATTCATATGCTCAGAAATCTTCGCGACTCAATGACAATTATTATAAATAGCATCTGTGTATAATCTTTATTGAGAGGAAATAAACTACAACCCAATTCCTTTTTTTTCTCCTAGTAGGATCACAACCTAAGGTACAAGCAGTGGAAGAAGAACATGGAAAATGCTGATCAATCCCTCAAGATATTGCATAGTGGAGTTCAGAATTAGGGCATACAGCATATTGTGAAACAATATAGCTTCTATTGTACCCTATTGTCATTATACAAAGAAATATATACTATTTTTGAGGGAAGTGTTGATGGAGTATTGTAATGCTGGTTTTATGAACGACGGTGAGCACAGTAAGGCACTCCATCAGGATTTGGCCAACGTTTCCGAAGATCTTACACAACACAGACTGGCAGGACCTTTCAAACATCTTCCACATAACATTCCAATGCTTCCTCCCTGGCTATGTAAATAAGATCGCGCTATAAACCCTGTATGGCTGGCGAAATGGTGCAAAATTCACGAACGTTGTATACATTCACATTCACCAACATATCGATTCACATTCACGATTTATATTTTCATTCATGAACAAAAACCGTCCACATTCAAGATCGCTAAATACATTCCATTAAAATTCATTCACATTCAGGAACACTCTATTCAACAATTTTATTTTCATTCAACGATGTCCATTCAGCAATTTCTGCGCAGTAACAGTTGCGCATTACGTCAATAGGCGCCGTCTTTTGGCGGCAATGTACTGAAAAACATTATGGCGAGCGGGTCGAACTAGGATATCGAAGAGACCATAAGAAGACGCGTTCGTGACGAAATGTGTAATTTTCAAGATGGACGAAGCAGAGTACAGAGTCTACTCTATCGAACAAGATCTCTGATTCGAACAGCAACATGCAACATGTGTAAAAGGCACACATTTCTAAATATTTCATTTGCAACAGCTAGAGTTTCTTGTAAGAAACGGCAAGATTTGTTGAAGGGAAAGTATAAGTGCTTCCAGCCTGATCTGGATAGTTTCTCTTAAATCAATATTGCTTGTACCCCACAGACGTTTACATTCATCCAAAACATCCCATGCTGCTGAAAAGAGTTGTTCCCAGTTGAAGAGAGAGGTTGAAACACTCTCCGCCCGTTCGTCCGCCATCTTCATCAATCGAAATATCGTGGGCTCTGGGAGCCATGCTAATCGTGTAACGTAATGCGCAAATGTTGCTGCGCAGAAGTTGCTGAATGAATGTAAAAATTCTGGAATGAAATTGACATCGTTGAATAAAAATAAAATTGTTGAATAGAGTGTACCTGAATGTGAATGAATTTTAATGTGCATGTATTTAGCTATCTTGAATGTGGACGGTTTTTGTTCGTGAATGAAAATATAAATCGTAAATGTGAATCAATGTGTTGGTGAAACGGTCAGCGGTCGCAATGGCGATCGGTTGTGTATTTTCGTCGTCTTGGCTTTTGCTGACCCGTTTGATCTTTCTGACATCCTCTGGACCACAAAATGATTTCAGTAGTTTTTCCACTGACTCGTTTAATCTGCCTACGAAGTTTGGCTCTCGTGTTGTAAATTTTTCGCTGAATTTTCATCACTCCTCTTGGAGGAATCATGTCCGCCATCTTGCCTTTGCTACACGTAGGAAAAGATATCTAAACTTGCGGGTGAGGTACTATGCAAATTCCGACAGCAGTTTCCAGCAAACTCGTCTTTTCAAAAGCGGCGACGTTTCTCTCAACCCTGTTCCGATTTCTCATAAATGCTCAATTTGTAGACGAAGCGTGGCTCGAAACCATCGAGCTATAAGCTGCGACTCGTGCTCTCTATGGTGCCATATAAACTGTGGAAGTGTAAATCCCCGCCAATATAAACTGATGCAACAAGACGGTAATATCTGTTGGACTTGTCCTCGCTGCCTTCTATCCACGTTACCTTTTTGCCGACGTCAGTGACACTGAGCTTGTAAATCACTTCTCCACACTAAACTCCACACAGACCACCGAAACTATGGCCCAGCTACTTCATTCTTCTTCCAGCGCCAGCCTTCCAAAGCCCACCTCTGGATCAGGAAGGCTTCGTTGCTTCCTCACAAATGCTCGATCGCTGAAAAAAAAATTGCTGCATTTTCAAGCTGCAGTTTATAGTGCTGACTTGGTTATCGTCGCTGTTACTGAAACATGGCTAAACTCATGTATTCTTGACCATGAAATCTTTACCTCAGGTTGCCAGCTACACAGGAAAGATCGTCAGGATCGTCATGGTGGAGGAATTCTGTTTGCATCACGGAATGATTTTGTGGTAGTCAGAAGATACGATCTGGAAACTGATTGTGAGCTAATGTGGAATGAACTGCAAACTGCCTCCGTTCTTAAGCTCCTGTTTGGTGTCTTCTACCGTCCCCAAAATACTGGTATGGAATACATGCTTCTCCTTCAAGAATCTTGCTCCCATATTAACTTGACTTTCAATAAGATTTTCCTCGTTGGAGATTTTAATCTGCCGAACTTTGACTGGATAAATCAGACCCCTCTCCACTGATCAACTTTACCTGAAGACCTACGAAATCATAAACGACCTATTCCTCACACAAGTAATTACTTCTGCCACTCGTGGTAAAAATATTCTGGACTTGGTTTTGACTTCTACGCCTGACTTAGTTACTGATCTGTCCTTGAGTGCGGGTTTCTTACATTCCGACCATCTCAGTATATCCTTCAGTATCTCTATCAAACCTGCATGCTTCAGAGCCACGCCAAAAGAAATTTTAAACTTTAAAAAAGCAGACATGGATGAACTGAGGAAAACCCTATCCTACAACTCCTTGGCATGTTGCTATGTTAGATGATGACATAAACATGAACGTAATTAAGTGGGAAGACCTTTTCTGGGCAGCAGTGAATGAATTTGTTCCTCGCAAAAGGGTCAGGGACAAGCAGACACCCCCCTGGATAGACTCTGAAGTAAAGGCACTGTGTAGAAAAAAGGACAAGGCCAGTCGAAGAGCATTGAAATAAAAAAACCAAGACCATATCGACAATTTTAAATCTCTTAGAAGAAACGTAAAGAAACTGATCCACAAAAAGTACACTGACTACCTCAAGAACCTTGCTGATTCTGTTGAAAAAGAACCCAAGAAGTTCTGGAGCTTTTATAGCACTAAAACAAAATTTAGAAAACTTCCACTGGCTATGAAGAGAAACAAAGACGACAAAAACCCAGTCACGTCATCCTTTGGTAAAGCAAATCTCTTTAATGAATACTTCCACTCAGTTTATAGTCATGCTTATGCTGGACCTCCACCACCGGGATCTCACCCTGTTTTACCTATTCATGAAATTTCAACTGTGGCTCTTTCTGTTTCTGAGGTAAAATCCATCTTCGAAAACCTGGACCCCTTCAAAAAGTCGTGGACCAGATGGCGTAACTGCCAGGCTCTTGAAAGAGTTTTCTTCTGAAGTAAGTGACTCGGTTACATCAATGTTCAACCAGTCATTAACAAGTAGTGTTTTCCCAGAGAAATGGAAAGACTCAAATCTCACCCCTGTTTTTAAATCTGGTCAAAAAGATGTAGTTACCAATTATAGAGGTATCTCACTTTTGTCCATTATGTCAAAAGGACTTGAAAGATGTGTCCGTACCCACATTTACAGCCATGTCGAAGACCTTCTTCACCCAGAACAACATGCTTTCAGAAAACAAAAATCCTGCGTCACCCAACTTCAATATATCCATTCACTGGCAAAAACACTTGACTCGGGTGGTCAAACTGATGTCATATACCTGGACATGGCAAAAGCTTTTGACCGGGTACCACATGAGAAACTTATGTATAAACTCGAAATGCTTGGTTTTCGAAATCCATTATTAGCCTGGATCAAAGAGTATCTTACAAATAGACGTCATAGAACCCTCATCGAAGTCATTGCGTCAGACTGGAAGCCAGTTACTTCCGGAGTTCCTCAGGGATCTATCATTGGCCCCATTCTATTTCTTGTATATGTAAATGACATTGCGGAAAACCTTTCTACTGGTACCAGTCTTCCCCTCTATGCAGATGATGCAAAGTGTGCCAGAGTGATTAACGACCTTAATGATTGTTACACCCACCAAAACGATCTGTCAGCTCTACATGATTGGAGATCTCGGTGTTATAATAACTAACGACCTCTCATGGAGTAACCACATTGGTATAACTGTGAACAAAGCGAATAAAGTCCTAGGTTCTATTAAACGCTCGATAGGCACCGCTAATGCAAATATTTTTTCTATGCTCTACAAATCTCTTGTACGGCCAATTTTGGAATATGTGGTACCTGTGTGGTGTCCTTACCTCGTCAAGGACATCCATGCTCTTGAGAATGTACAGCGAAGAGCTTCAAGACTTGCTTTAAATCAACGCAAAGGAGACATGTCCTACGAAGACCGATGCAAATTGCTAAAATGGCCTACTCTTTCCGACCGTAGAACTTATCTATCTTTAATTGAGTGTTATAAAATTATTTTTGGTTTTTACCATTTAGATTTTGGAATCTTTTTTGATTTTGCCACAACTAGATGTACGAGAGCAAATCATCAGTACAAACTTTACGTCAAACCAGCAAGACTTAATTGTTATAAACATTCGTTCTTCATTAGGATTGTTAAATTATGGAATGAATTACCAAGAAACATAGTGGAAGCTGATAATCTTCAGCATTTTAAATCTCAGCTTAAATTGTATTTAAATATTTAATTATAACTAAGTATTTTATTTTCATTTAGACTTATTTTTTAGGGAGTTTTCACATAGGGATAACCTCTTAACTTCCTTTTCTGGAAGCATATTTTCCATTTCCTCTTAGTGTATACATAGTCTGCTTCTGGAATAAATAAAGTATGTATGTATGTATGTATGTATGTATGTATGTAAACTATGGGAAATGAACTTTAATTCACAGAAATGCAAACAGCTCTGTATAACAAGGAAGAAAAAACCAATCCACAATATCTATCATCTTGGTACGAAACAATTACTCCTATCTGACACGGAAAAAGATCAAGGTCTAGTGCTACAGCACACACTAGCATGGCATGACCACATCTTTACAAAAGTAAATTCTGCAAATAAGATCCTGCGGCTGATTAAACGGACATGTGGAAATCAGACACAGTCTGCTGTGATTCGCAAGCTTTACATACACCTTGTGCGGCCTCACCTTGAATACGCCTGTGAAATCTGGTCCCCTCACCAAGCCTTTTTGCAGGACATGATTGAAAGCGTTCAGGGACGAGCCACGCGACTCATGATCAAAGGAAGATCTTACATGGAGCGGTTGAAATCTCTCCATCTTCTAACCCTTAAGTCTAGAAGGACTCTACTTGACTTGATCTTCTTTTACAAATGTTTAAAGGGACTCTTAAATATTAACTTATCTAGTTTTATTATTTCCAGGAAAAATACAGCATATGAACCAAGAAATGCTGATTTGTCATTTAAAACTCAATATGCGAGAACAAACATGCTAAAATATTCCTATTTCCATAGAACAGTTAAAGCCTGGAATTGTTTACCTGTGCATGTCAGAAAGTGTGAGTCTCTTTCTGATTTTAAGAGTCTTTGTAAGGCTTATTTATACCAGTTAGACACTGAATTAACCTAACTTCTTCTTCTTCTTCTTCTTCTTCTTCTTCTTATCATTATTATTATTATTATTATTTTTTATTATTGTTATTATTATTATTATTATTATTATTATTATTATTATTATATTATTACAAATATATATAGGTATGTGTAGTGTTTTTCTTTTTGGGTGGCCTTTTGTACGGGAACCCTTTCCTGTTTCTTGGCCTCAGCTTTGTATATATGTTAAGTTTGTTGAGAAAATGATTAAAGTAAAGTAAGTGAATGTGAATGTACACAACGTTCCTGAATTTTGCACCATTTCGCCAACCATAACCGTGGCGGTTTAGAATTGTATAAAAACATCTGTTGTCGATCTCTTGACTAATGAGCCCGTGCTGCAGCTCGACACATGTTGCCGCTGCATTTTCCGTGGCTCCTTGTCTTCGGAAACTGTCAAAGAAGGCAAAATTAGAATGATGCATGAGAACATTACCTGTTTTGAACTGGTAAAGCGCTGTAAAGGACATCGTTCGAGAACGTTGCAAATGGCGGGTAAAAATGTTTCGGCAAACTAAAAAGCCCAAGATAAGATTTTGTAGCTAGCAGAAAAAGGCATACAATTTAGATTAAAAAGTATGACCCAAAATATGGTCTTGAAATATTTATCCGTTTTGCGAGTTCCCGATCATTGGAAACAGCACATTGAATATTTATGCTTCACGGTCTGACAGTATTAAACAATACCCCCTCGGATCGGGCTTGAAACCACAAATAGAACAATTCTTGGCAAAGACATTGCGAATAGTGGAGTAATATCAGTTTGTAATCTTGTTGTACCGCCTCCCGGTTAGCTCAATGGATAGAGCGCTGGACTGTTGTGCGGGAGGTCGAGGGTTCGAGCCCCGGCCGGACCAACACTCAGGGTCTTAAAATAATTGAGAAGAATTTGCTACCTTTCTATAACATCAAGAATTGGTTAGATATTCTAGTCTTCTCGGATAGGGACGAATAAATGGAGGTCCCGTCTCCTGCAGGGTTGGGGTAGGAGACGTTAATTTCCCACACACGAGATTACTGTGTGATGGATGTCCTCCACTGGGGTGGGATGGGTGGGATATTGGGCGCACTTAATTGGGGTAGGAGACGTTAATTTCCCACCCACGAGATTACTGTGTGATGGATGTCCTCCCCTGGGGTGGGATGGGTGGGATATTGGGCGCACTTAATTTGGAGCCTCGCTCTGTTGTGCGACCCTCACCATACTCTGGTGAAAGTGATTAAATAAATATGATTCGTTGAAGAGCCAACTTACCTGGCGTTGATTTTTTGTTTCGTGGTTTCTCTACTCGAACGATCTCCCCGTTGTTCACGGCAAGAACCGTTCAGCTCCTCGATTAAACTTTCGTCTAATAAAATTCTAATCTGTGAAGTACTACTTGGTGTTAGATAAAGATATTTCAATTCTAGGGCAAGTAAAGACAGGAAAGGCACAGCAATTCTCGTATACCTTACCTTTCGAGTGTTCAAATCGTCCGCCATTTTAAATTTGACCCGCGCACGTCAACGGTGAGTGACACATGAGCCTGGGTCTTCCCAGGGAAGACTTCCTTATATAGCGCGCCTTCGTGTTTAAAACACCGTTTTGCAGAGTTCTCAGGTGTTGTAAGCTTTTATATGTACAACGTACTCTTAATAAAAAATGTTTAACAATAAATATATCTTATTAACCAAGTGCGAGGGCCGTACTGGGAGAATATCGGCCCGAGGTCTTGACAGTACGGACCTCGCTGCGCTCGGTCCGTACAAAAAAGACCGAGGGCCGATTTTCTTCCAGTACGGTCCCGAGCAAGCTTGGTTAATAAGAGATTTATTACACGACTGAAATTCAAAGGGACGCAAGTGCGGTATCATTCGGGACCATTCGGGACAGTGCCCGGTCTAATGCTGAGAGAATATTGACGGGCAATAGAGCATTTTAATTGGTTGATTTCAGTTATTGGCCCTCTGACTTCCCGAGTCGTGTAATAAATCTGGGTAAGACCAATTTTCAATGAGGTTAAAGACGTGAAATCAAGACCAAGAGAGTCCAGAAAGCGATTTTTAATTCGATAATTACACTAAAACCCAGAAGGCAGATGTGTCATCGGTGAGTCTTAATGTAAAAACCGAGGATAACAGACATATTTTACATTCTGGAAGCCTTGAAAGTACGTATCAATCATACTTTAAATGTTTGAAAGCGATCCTTGCAGTAATGAACCCTACTTAGGGTGCATTACTAAGAGGATCGCTTTCATTCATTTCATGAAACCGCAGCCACATACTGTGGAATACTTTTTAAAAGCGTAGAATTTATTTTAGCTTATTTCGCGGGAGGAAAAAATAAGCGAAAATTCATTCCAGCGTGACTGCCTTATCTCTCTGTTGTGGTTCGAACGGAAAAAATAATGTAAACATTCAACGTACACAACCAACTGTGAAAATTTCTTTAGAAAGTACTGTATTCAACACTGAGCGGCAACACAGAATGCGGCCTTAGCGGCAACACAGAATGTTGCTGCTAAGGTAAGAAAATAATGATCTTTATAATCGTCTTCTTAGTGACAAAATTGTACTGGCTTTTAATGATGACTGACAAAGATACTGTAATTGGCTATCACTGCATTTTATATCTTGCTAAACAACAGGAAGGGAGTTGCGCGAAAATAAATTCATGTTTTTCATGTTTTTCATGTTTTTCTCGTTGCCATGCTCCCACCAATAACGTAGCTCCATTTTCTGCCTTTAAACGCAAACACCACCCACAATTCCTCTATTCGCTCCGACGAAGGGCTAACGCTCGAAACGTCAGCTTTTGTAATCATTACGGTGGCTAATTTACCATTTCAACTTTGTTGATATATCCAAATAATCTAATTGACCGCTGCACTAGTATTGCAGAGGTCAGTGGTTCGAATCCCGTACAGGCCTGATTTTTTTCAGGTCTGGTTTTCGCTATTGCATAAATAGCGCTATCTACTGCGAAGAATCGTGCATCATACGTATTTAATACCGCAGTTCAAAATATATGAACTTCATATATTCATTGTATCTGATTTATCATCACGGGTTTATTACGAATCAACTTAACGGCCTGCTCCCAGTTGGCTTGTTAGCTCAATTGGTAGAGCGCTGCACTAGTATCGCAGATGTCAGTGGTTCAAATCCCGTACAGGCCTGATTTTTTTCAGGTCTGATTTTCGCTATTGCATAAATAGCGCTATCTACTGCGAAGAATCGTGCATCATACGTATTTAATACCGCAGTTCAAAATATATGAACTTGATATATTTATTGTATCTGATTTATCATCACGGGTTTATTACGAATCAACTTAACGGCCTGCTCCCAGTTGGCTTGTTAGCTCAATTGGTAGAGCACTGCACTAGTATCGCAGAGGTCAGTGGTTCGAATCCCGTACAGGCCTGATTTTTTTCAGGTCTGATTTTCGCTATTGCATAAATAGCGCTATCTACTGCGAAGAATCGTGCATCATACGTATTTAATACCGCAGCTCATTATATATGAACTTCATATATTCATTGTATCTAATAATCTAATTGAGTTAAACTTTTTACAATAGCATCTAGATCGACTAAAGTCGAAAGTTTACTGAGAAGCTCTCTTTTTTCTGTATTAGACGTATTACTGTATATTACTGAAAGGAACGTCTTGATCTAAAATCTAGTGAACAGTCAAATGTAAGGATTGTTCTGAGTTTAAAAACCTCGTTCCCCTTTCTTTCAGTTTCAAAGACAAAGGGCCAAATCTCACTTGAAATCACACATGGACAGCCACTTTAAGTTAGCTCTTTGTAGCCTTGAGACCACTCAGAATCAGGTTAAAGATCAGTCCAAGCAGATTGAGCGATTGACGTCCACTATGGAACGACTGATGTCCTCTCTAAAAGATTATTCACAGAAAACGGCCAATTTAACGGCCACTGTACAGGGTCAGGCGCAGCAGATAGAACGATTGACGGTCCAAATTCAGCATCAAGCAAAGCAGACGGAGGAAATGAATAAGGAAAGTAAGGGCCAGTCAGACAAGAAGGGAGCATCTAATATCAACGTTAACAAGCTTGACCTAAAGAAGTCCAAGGGTAAAGGTCTTGATTATGTTGTTACTTATACCCCTGTGTAACAGAACTTTTTTGCTCGTTTCTTTGTAGGAGGGAAATTCCGTTATCTTGGAACTGACTTTCAAAATAACTAGAAACGGAATTTTCCTAGTGGCTCTCTAACATTTAATTCTCCGAGGAGTCGCAAATTCAAAGGGAGCCACGACAAATTAAAAGGCAAGATAGTGGTAACCTATTGGCCCTAGATAAAGAATATCATCCATTCCAGTAATACTTATTCGACAGAGGCAAACTCAAAAAGTTTTTCCTCCAGTTAAAGTCACATGATGTGATGTATGAGTACCTGATCGGATTAGTGTGCCTCTTCGACGAGGCAACGTGGTGGGTTGCGTGGACCCATAAAAAAGACGGCAACGATTGTCGAACATAAGAGATGTAGCACCGCGCCGGTTTACGTGAAACGTGAACGCAAGAGTGACCACGTGACCATGTTTTTCCCGCCATTTTCTCACGTTTACCGGTTGCACTTTGAGTAGAAGTTAATTGCCGAAAAAAGGGCGCCAAAATTATTCCTTGTAAGTCATGCAAGGGCGCTATCAAATCCACCATGATGTGAGCTTGCGTGAAGCCTAAGTAGTAAGTTTCACGCTATTTTACGTGAAACGTTATAGGGAAAGCTGACGTCTACCGTTTCACGCAAACGCGGTGCTAAACCTCTCTATATTTAAACAATAGCCTCAATTTGGCGCGCAAATATGCTCTGATATTTTTCCGCGGACATTACCTTTTCGGAGATGTGAACAGTTTTCCGGGAGCGAAGTTCGCGGAGACCTGGCGTTACAACGAAAAGATAAATTTAACTTATTTATACCTGAAACGATAACAGTGTTTTCGGGGGTAAATCTCACGCGAGTTGCTTGGAGGTGAATAGCATAGGATATTCGGAATTTTAGTAGCCAATCATAGCACACCTTCAACGCTATCAACTGTTTTAGTAAGTACCTTTGGATGATATCCACCAAAAAAGACCATGTTAAGCTTAGCTTGAGTTTCTCTGGCCCAAAATTATACCAACTTTGAATTGGATTTTATCGTCTGTATAGAACACTCATTGAAGTAAGATCGCCGGCATAACATGTCCTCATTAGGTTACTTGGACAGCCAAAGTGAGGTGTGCCGAGTTAACTACACTACACAGAAAATCCGTGAGAGACTTCTTAAATAATATCCTACTTATCTGCCAGGTTTTCTAGTTAAGGTAAAAATGATGAAGCATTTAAAGCAAAGTCAGGCCTCACTTTTGGGAGAACAATGGTGGCCCACAGTTCCATGTTAAACCTTGATTCGTATGCCTGAACGCCTTAATTTTATTCTTAAATATTTTCTCTGTTGTTGATGCAGGTGATACTATGAAACAGAATTTTAGGCCTAAATCAGTCAAAGATACTAATGCAGTTATGACGGCATTGGTAAATAATCGTGGTAAGGGACGTGGAAGAATGGTCAAGCCCGTCGGATCGTCTGAGAGTACAGTTAGATCGAGGGTAAGATCGTGGTCAAGCTCGAGGTCAACCTCGAGGTCAACCTCGAGGTCAAGGTCAAGGTCAAGGTCAACGTCAAGGTCAAGGCCAAGATTAAGGCCAAGGCCAAGGTCAAGATCAAGGCCAAGATCACCGTTAAGATTAAGGTCAAGGTAATGTGAATATTCGAGTGAACTTATTCTTTAGAGAACCCGAGTAAGAGTACTTGCTCATGGTGAAGTGAATACGTTCGTGAACTTGAACTTAAGTTGTCGGAAAAAGTATGATCTTCATACTCTGTAAAACTCACCCTACATTGAGATGAAAACTTGTAGGCGTCCCTTTATCAGCGAAACAGGCTCGCGTTTTACATTTATTTTCTCATCCTCTGGAAACCTGAAAGTTGCTTTTTTCTTTACGAAAACATTACTAATTTTATATTCAGGGTTATCGCGGTGGTGCCTCAGGGATGACGAAGTTTTGGATGGAAAAAGATACTTAACATGGTGGGTATTGTTGAAATTCTTGTTTGATTTCTACGCCATTTGACATCGGATGGCGTCTACAAGTATAGAAGGAGTTAACTTCCTCTGTAACATCTCCATTTACTCATGAACATTTATTTTCTCTTTTGCTTGTGGTGTGAACCTTTAGTGGAGCAGGTAGAGGTATCTTGGTCAGGCTTGGTGAGGTTGTCTAGTGTTGCAGATGACAATTACAGTAATATGGCTCCTGTACTCTTGGCTCCCTCTGTGATAGAACAAGAAAAGTCAGACAGTCTCTCCACTATCTTGAAGTGTTCATCCACTATTTAAACGACATTTCGTCGGCCAATCACAGCAACTTCAGCAAGTTACACCGTGTGTTTGTGAATTCAGTAGAAGTTAGCAAGCTTATCTTAAGGCACGTTGAATTTTAAGGTTTAACGAAAGTATGGTACTAAAGTCGATACTGTAGAACGTTAGCGTCCAGACGTTTCTTAATGAAAGCATCAGGTGAATTTTTTAGCTAATCTTTCAATCATTTTCCTCTCTCCTTTGTCTTTTTGTGCTTCGAGTTTCATGCACGTAGCATTTTGTTGATTTTTTGAAACTACAAAAGGAAGTTAGATACTCAGTAAACTAATTGCAATTTTAAAAATCCGAGACCTCATTACTATATCAGCGGCTAACCGAGAGAAAATACGTGGATATATTTTCTGTAAAGATTGCAGTATTTAGGTTTCAAAACCGCATTTAGTTTGTGCTGTGATCGACAAACATTACGAGGATAACTAAAACAAATTCTTTGGTTCCCGAACCAAATCGCAATACTTTCTTTTTTACGGAACATATTCATGGAAATAGAATCTCAAGTAAGATTGATAAAAATTGTGTTTTAATAAAAAGTAAAGAATGGGATTAAG